>NC_087249.1:5371111-5678055 GCF_037042905.1 Lytechinus pictus | reverse complement strand
TCCGCATCGACTAGTACTTCCACGTTGACACCGGAGACTTCAAATGGGCAGGCAGAAACAATGAGGGGTCCTGCAGAAATGAACAAATGCAAATCTCCCTTGATGAACTCTGCAGGGTCTACTGCCACCCTTCCCAACCTGGGGTCTAGGGGTGGCCAGATGATGAAGGAAGGGAGCAGGGAGATCAGGCGGTCTAAGAGTGGGTCGGTGAAGCGAAGGGCACCCCCACCACCGAGGAAAGAGACAAAGGATCAACAGATGGAAGAAGAGGTACCGGCTACGAAGCAGGTCAGAACCAGTGAGACCCCGAACCCTGTGACTGTCGCCAGGAGTGACTCCATTTTGTCCAAAATGCTGCCAGACCTCAAGAAAAGGGTAAGTTTCACAAGAAGGACCAAAATTGAGGCTGTTTACATATTTAACCCATTAGAGAATAACTCCTTGGGTTATCACATGCATTCTCCATAGATCCCAGCCCGGTGATACAACATTTCCTCCTGCGACATTTGCTCTGGTCTTAATATCTCAGAGGGCATAGGATTAGAGTTAGGATTGTAATATAGTGTTTGGTTCAGAATAATGTAAAGATTGGGATTCAAGCTTATTCATTTCGTTTTGGAGGTTAGGTTTGATGTTTGGTGGCTTAATGTGCAGATTTTCTATCGGAGCAAATGTCAAGGACTCCCCAGCCCATGTACGTATATGAGGGCTAATATTCCAACATGTTAACCGAGTGCAAGATAGCTGTTTCATAATTAAATCCCCTGTTTCTGTTTGAATATGCATGTAGCATCTACATGTATATTTCAACTGATTGACCAAAAATTCAATCCCTCATCTGGACCTTTTAGCCAGAGCGTATGTCAACATACTATAGAAATATTCAGCCATTTTCTCATTGAGTCCCATCAAAGCATTTCATATTTGATATCAAAATTGGGCATTTTGTTAATAAAACAAATTATCAAGAATTCATTGTGAAGAATCATTATTTTGTTATGGCAATTCTTGATACAAAGAAATGGGATGAAGATAACAGCATGCCATAGTCTGAAGTGCATGGCATATGCTAGCTAAGAGGGTCAGGTTTGACAGCACTTTAAAGGACAAGTCCACCCCAACAAAAGTTGATTTGAATAAAAAGAGAAAAATCCAACAAGCATAACACTGAAAATTTCATCAAAATCGGATGTAAAATAAGAAAGTTATGACATTTTAAAGGTTCGCTTAATTTCATAAAACAGTTATATGCACATCCTGGTCGGTATGCAAATGAGGAGACTGATGTCGTCATCCACTCACTACTTCTTTTGTCTTTTATTACATGAAATATTCAAATTTTCTCCTCATTGTCGAGTGAAACAACGATTAATTCCTCCCTAAACATGTGGAATCAGCATAGTTTATATGGTTCGGTCAAGTTGGTCCTTACTGTCAAATCTGTAAAAAATTGAATATTGTATAATTCAAACAATGAGAAGCAAAAGAAATAGTAAGTGAGGGACATCACCAACTGTCTCATTTGCATGTCACTAAGTTGTGCATATCACTGTTTTGTAAAATTTTTCATAACTTTCTTATTTTACATCCGATTTTGATGAAATTTTCAGCATTATGCTAGTTTGATTTTTCTCTATTCATTCAAATCAACATTTTTGTGGGGTGAACTTGACCTTAAAGTTTGCCATAAAGTTTTTTTTACTGTCACGCATTGCTTTCCTTGCTTTAATGAAAACTGTAAAGAAAAATCCCACTGGCATATCCAAAGTTCCAAACAGATATTTCCTTTGATCCCTATTTCTAGATTCTTTCCTCATTGTTTATCATTTTCAGACCAAGTTTATAGAAAGTTACTCTGCTGTCATATCTAATTTCAGCTCTATTATAGTCGAATTAAAGTTTGATGATCTTAAGTCAAAACCAATACCTACACGAGTTGACTTAATGAATGTCCTAATTGCACTATAGTGGGGTTTGAATACCTGTTTCAATGCGATAATGTGCAATACGAAACAACCTGAATCACCAATTGAAACTAGGCATCAAATTTCAACTCGTATATGATAATTTCAATTATCCTCTAATACTCTTTGTTAACTTTATGTGGGATATGATATATCTGTATTTAAACATAGTTTTGCACACTTGTGCTACTTAACTTAAAGGGTTAAAGTGTTATTTTGTTTAATGTTTTCATGCAGGCTAATGTGTTGGTAATGAAGGGGAGAAAATGGTGAAAGTGCTTTGATAGTAGAAATGTACATACATTTAATTGTTTTACAAATTAAACATGGTTATAAATATTTAACTCTCGAAATGGTTGTTTAAAAGAATGTCCAATGCTGGACAAATTACTGTTTGCACAACTATTGGTTAAAGTCATAACAAATTTGTGATAAACCATTTTACCCAGAGGTTTGTGAGTAATTACCTTTAATTAGACAATAATGTTGCCCACATTTTGAGAGTGCTGAATGCTATGCATTTATGCAAAATATTCTCAATGCAGTGAACTTATTAACAGAATCTGATAAACTACATCGTGAATAGAGAGAAAAATATTTAACCATTTATGGGAATTATCAAAGACACTGTACATCATATGGTATTCATAACCATGAGAGACTTTTAAATATGGAAATCAAATGACCGATGAGAGAGTTACTCCACTGTCATTTCCTCATCTTTTCCTATTCTGGAGTATTGTCTTGTCGTGCATTAAACTGAATGTAAGCCAGATTTCAATAAGTGATTCAAGCTTTCCCTTGGTATTTTCAATGTACTGTCACAGTGGGTCGGCCGTAGATAAGGTTAATTTCTTTGTGGCTGCTACCCTTTCAGTATAGTCACTGTTTGATTTATGTCATGTTCGTACTGTCTACATTGTTCTTTTTATACTGAGAAAAAAAAATTGAATTGAAATTGAAAATCAAACAAAAAACAACAAATGAAAATGTGGGATGTTGGCTGTTTCATGAAGGTCTGACTGGTGCAATTTCTTTCTTAAAAAATAAAACTGTTAAAAGGAACAGAAATCAAATAATGGGCTCCATATACAAGCAGGAAGCAATCAATTGCTGATTTTGCGAAGGCCAATCAAATGTTTGTTGCCTGCCCATATTGCTTAAAAGGTTGACCGGTAACCAATCAGAACCACTGTTTCAAATTTTGAATTGATCACAAAGCTGTTTGTTACTGATCTCTGATAGCATCTTCTTGGTCTCATACACACTAAACAAAGAATTAAACAACCTGTACAAAACCTGTTTTGCTCTGTGAAACATTTTTTTTTTGAAAAGTTTTTAATGTTTTAAAAGTCTAAATAGTGTCTGATGGTCAGTTTTTAAACAGTATTAAAGCATTGAACATTTGAAATCTCTTTTTTAAATTCAAAACATTAGCTTTAACTTTTATATAAAACCAGGTATATTGTTTTTAACTCAGTGTATAAAATTTATAATATTGTATATGATTATTTTTATATTGCATTGGGGTCATACCCCCCAAAAAAATATCTACAGAGATAATTCTGTATTGGTGCTTTTTGATCATGAGTTCAGAGATCTACACAGCTACATGTACATATTACATGGAGACATACTTTTAATTTTATTTGCAAATAATACACATTTATCCTTGCTGTTGAAATATTTTTCAAATTATCAAATCAAATCATTATATGCAACCATCTTTACACAGTCAATTCAGTTTTGTGTCATTGAATATTTTTCAATTATATTAAATCAAATCATATATAAAATTCATTTTGAATTCAATTTAATCACAATGATTTTATTAATCATAAAAATACAATGATTGAGAAGTACTGTCTCAAATATATTACAAAATAAATAAAAACATAGACAAACATGTCATATTAAGATATTTCATTAGAAGAAGATCAGCTAGAAAAATACAAAGTGTTGTAAATGATTTATCAAGCATACACGTATCAGTGATTATTAAGAAAGATTCAACTTTTCGAAAGCAACAAAACCAAGAAAAACAGGAAATGAAGTAGAGACTGTGCTTTTGCATTGGAAAAAAAATTGAAAAGAGCTAGGGGGAGATTTAGATCTGACGATATTGATTGGATAGTATTTATCGAGTCTACCGATGAGTATCTGTCTGTGAATTATCTTGATAATAAGAGGCCTGCTTGTCGCAGTTACTCTAAAATGGCACGGATAAGATGTGGATCAGATATCATTTTTAATCTAGAAACCTCTATGATTCATACAGTAGAAAGACCTGGGACCCGTTGCATAAAACTTTTGCCATAAAAAACTCTGTCAACCAAAATTATGCCATTGGAAATTACACATTAAAAAACTCAGGCAAAAATTTGCCACAGTTTTTTTTATGGCAAAAGTTTTATGCACTGGCTCCCTGGTGGGTATTTCATAAAGCTGTTTGTAAGAACGACCGGTGAACCTTTCTTACGCGCTAAACCATCGCCAGTGAACATTTTGGTGGATACCCCAAATCGCCAGTCGTTCTTAAGGTTGCTCTTAACTTAAGAACTTTATGAAACACCCACCTGACAAGTACACTGTAAGGTCTATCCCCATCAGCCTGAGATTTCAAGTTATCCAGGAGGGGGGGGGGGGTTCATGAAGAGTTTTGTCAGGGATTTTTCACTGGCTAATTTGCTCTTAGCCAATCAGATGCAAGGATTGGCAGTAGCTTGTAACATATGCCAGTGAAAATCACTGACAGAACTCTTCATGAAACCCCATTTCATCAACATTTTCGTCCGACAAGTTGTCAGGTCTGACAACTTTCCTTGATTATGATTGGCTGAGAGGCACTGTTACCATAGTAACTGTCAGATAAAACAGTACTTGGTCGGATAAGTCCTTTCATGAAACACTTCCCCGATCCAGCAACTCTGAATGATCTTACTAGAGCAGGAAGACAGGTAATGAAGAAGTAAAGAGATGTGGTTTGTGATGTTGGGTGACAAGGGCTATCTTTAGGTATACATAGCAAATGATTTAATTGAATTTGGTCTACAAAGTGTTGGTCTACTTCTGTAATAGTGTAATACCACTTGGACGAAACCTATTTGTTCTAAGCACTGTCAATTTGGTCTAATTAATCTTTGACCTTCACTTGGTCTAATACCCACTTAGTCTAATTCTCATTTAGTCTAATGCCCAGGCAGTCTATTTTCCACTTTGTCTACTAATATTTCATTATTTTGCACTTTGTCAAATAAGAATTGGGTTCATGTAATCATATTAAAAAGCGGTGTTATGAAAAGTGGATATTTAAAAAGATTGTTAGGTAAATGACAATTAGATCAAATAGTAAGTAGACAAACAGGTTGTTGAAGAACTAGGACTAGACCATGTGGGATCATGAGACCAAATGAAAAGGAGACAAAGTGGATGTAAGAAGTTTGGGCCCCGTAACACAAAGCTTAGCAATGATCGTAGAACATTTTTCTACGATTGATTGCATTGACTATAATGTACAATCAATTGTAGAAATCAAGCGTACGATCAGTTGCTAACCTTTGTGTTACGGGACCCTGGGCTCTGTAACACAAAGGTTTGTGATGAATTGCAAATATGAAAGAACCGCACTGATTGGTTCCTGTTCAGAAATTTCAACCAGAAGCGCTTGTAACATTGATATTGATTGGTCAGTTCATTTAGCGATTGATCGCTAATCTTTGTGTTTCGGAGCCCAGGTGATACTTAACCAAGCAAACTAGGGCTGATGGAGAAGCAACCACCAATAGACCCCACGGTACTATCCATGGGCGCCGTTATGGTCTACTGGTTATGAACAGGTGCCTATCTGGGTCAATATGGTTATCATGTATCACATCTATTAACTTGATGATGTAGGGGGCATCGCATCTGAAATAGGTAGTGGGAAATAGTCCGTAATATCAGCATATTCAGTAGCTTGTACCGTAGTGTAGAGCTCTTCATTAGATTGTACTCCATGTATGTAGTCACAGACTTTGTGATAAAATTCTTCTCAGCAAATGCATGCTTGTGAGTACTATTAAATTACAAATACTAGTAAATCTTTATTCACATTGTGATTTGATATGGCTAACAAAATCACAAAACTTGCATGAATATAGATGAAGTATCATGTGACATAATAATTCAAATGTTATATGAAACAACTATGAAGCAATGTTGCAGAGCTTTTTTTACCAAATCTTTGTAGTTTTTAGCTCAAAAATGACTTGATGTACTTAATATAAGGGGTATTCTAATTTTCAAGCCAGTTTAATGTTAATTTCAGCTTGTGTAGTTTGAATTTGTACTCCAGCTTTAACTTTCTACATTTCAAAGCCCAAATTTCTAGCCTAATGCAATGAAATATAAGTCATCACTTATAATTCCATGAAAAAAGAATTGAAATAGACTTTCCATAAGTGGAATACACAATTGGCTCACTTGTTGATTTTTATTTTGCTCTTTAAAAAAAATGTTAGATGTAATTTTTAGCAATTGTACTTGAAAATCTTAAGCTTGGATAGCCACTGAAAATACACACCTTTCTACACCTGAATCTGGTGACTTCCTTTATTTCTTCATCAGAATATTGATTTCCTTTTGTAAAAATTTACTTCAGTTATTTTTTGCACCCCATGGCTCGCATTCTGAAGTCAGGTTTAACTTAGACCATGGTCTAACTCTGTGCTAAAATTATGGTAAGCCAAAGGTGTCAGATTCTTTTTTTATTAAGTTGTATGTTTTTATGTTTACTTGTGCTCTTTCCTGATCTGTTGATGGTGAAGACAATCATCTATTTATACTTCCTAGACAATTATGAATAATTTGAGAGCAAAATGAGCTAAAATATGAAATCTCTACTGTTAGTGATTTATGTATTAATTGGCTATCCATACTTAAACCACAACTTAAAACCTGAGTTTAAGTTAAACCCAGCTTCAGAATACGGGCCCATGAGTTTGGGCCTGGGACACATGTCCTACTTGTTCTCTCGATATGCCACTCTTCTCCCCCATGAGTAGTTTCATATCTTTATCTGATTACTCTTATCTCTTATGGCCCATATTCAGAACTTGGGTTTAATCTAAACTCTGGTTTAAAGTTGAACTATGGAGAGCCAACTGTGACACAAAACTTTCGCAGTATGAGTTCAAGTTATAAGGTATCATTTCATACATAATATTCATAACTTTCAGGAAATATATATATTTTTTAACTATTTAAAAAACATGAGGAAAGAGCAAAGTAAACATAGGAAACAAACATCGTGAACAAATTTACACATTTTTGGGCTTCCCATAATTTCAGCACAGAGTTAGACCAGGGAAATGGGAGGTTTTGTTAGACCTTGGTTGAAGCAGACTTTGGTGTTGAGGAGAATTATTCAAGTATTGGTTAGAAGTAATTTGTTAGTAAATATAGAAGGTTGACAATGATGCATTAAGTTGCCAATTTGATGCTGGTCATTCACCAGTAGAGAGATTAGCCCTGCAACAATGAATTAAATGTTTCATTTTTCTTATCATTTTGTCCATCCCGATTTCAATATATTTTTTTATTTGTCAGAAGGTCATTTATTACTCAATGGAAAATATGAGTAACATACCCTAGACTGAATCAATTGAACTGTGCCTGGGAGAGATCTTGCATCAAATATTCATTCTCATTAGCAAAAAAATTGTATAGTAGACCCATAGGCATACAAAGTTTGTAATATATTATCTTAACTATTTTGGGATTGAATGCATGACTTTAAAAAGAAAATAGGGGGTTGAAAGTATAAACTGGGTATTCAAAGCTGCAAGTTAGTAGAAGTAGGACTTTAGAATCATGTATTAATTTATGTTTTTGTACCTTTTTTGAAATTTGTCACAAAAATTTGATTTTCAGATTGAAAATAAGACTGAAAGAGGTTTAGAATACTGGTGAGTGGTGAGATTATTTTAATTGGGGTAATTAGCTCTTGATATTAGAGAACCAATGATCCAGGTCTGAACATTGTGCTTTGTGTAAACTTGGCAGGGGTCATGTAGTGATAGCGATGTAACTGTTTGTAAAGGATAATCTACCCTTAATTGGCAACTGATTTTTGGTAAAATGAATGATTGAAGTATTTGGTAAAGTAAGTTTGAATAAAATATGAGCGAAAATAAAAAGTTGTTCATGGATTGTTGCAATGCGTGAAGTATTTATTACCTGTACCTTCTTTGATTTTTTGAAAAAAAATTAGAATTTTGGAGAAAAAAAAATTACAAAAATTTAGCTAGTGTGAATGCACCTTAAGATTCACACTTTGAAAAATGAAGAGATACCCACACCTGTCACCTGCGCAGTGAAAGCAGACAAAATTCTAATCCAGAACTGTGTGTGATAATACATGTATGCATGAGTGTAAGCAATCACAGCTCTCAAGGTCTTTGGTCATCATCACTTGCTTGGTCTAGTCTTTTATCAGGTGTCCTGTGTCATGTAATAATAAATGCACAATTTCTATAACAAGCTCACTATCAGCCATCAAAATTAATAATATGACAAGTTCTATGAAATGGATCCAAGCTCTGCAAGATTTATACAGAGCTTTGTTGGGATGCATGTACTGTAAATGTTTCTTTTACTGAAATGATTAAGCTGGCCTGCCGTATAGGTTGACACAGTATACCGTGGAAGGGGGCAGCGAGTTTGATCCTCAATCGAAAGTTGATTTCTTTGACCAAAGTAATGACTAAATCGATGAAATTTGGCAGGTGGTCTTCCTTCACAGATCCCTCTGTGTTCATTCTCTGTAGTTTGTGCCATACTGTGACAATACCATCGAGGTCTTGAAAGAGATTACAACAGTTCATTAGCTGGATATGGAATATGATCGGTCTAAAAGGATTATTTCATTGTATGTGATTATGGATTGCTATCAGTATCTCCCTTCGGACGGAGTGATATCTAACAGAAGCAGGGTTTAATGTGTGGTAGTGGTTGGTGCACCCTGCATTTGGCATCATGAATAAGATACGTAGGACTAGGTGCAAATGTTGCTGTGAAAAATCTTTAAAGTTATGTGACTTACATTAGGAGTGGGCTATAAATGGGTGATTTTTTGTTTTACTGTGACAACAGTTTTTTTGTGTTCCTTTTACCTTATCTCAACATGAAATGCTAATATTTTTTGTCTCGGGTCCGAGAAAAAAGTGTGCCGGGCCAAAATCCAAAATGGCCGCCAAAACCCCCCAAAATCACATTTTGGGCCACAACTTTTTTATTTGATGGTCTTTTTCTCTGGTTTTGGTGTCTATTCATATGTTTCTGGGGGCAGGTAATTTGTTTTTCCTAAACTTAGTACTTTTAATTCATTATTTGTAGAGTTATAAGGTGATCTTACTTAAATTTACCAATTTTTAAAGCCATTTTTTCAGCCAAAAAGTAGTTTCATCGTTATGTGGTTCTTGAATATAGACGATACCAGTTGAACAGTAGCAGGCAGCCTTATATAGCTATATTGCTTTTATTCCTCTACTTTGGGTTTTACGGATATTTGCAAAATATATCTTATCAAATAAAAGAAAATGTCATTTATCCATAGGGGCTATACGGTATACAATGCACTGTACATACTACACTGCATATATCCATGCATTGACCACCATGACATATGAAAAGGACTGTATATAAACTATAGTGTCATAGAAATGAGCTCCTAATATTTAGAATTAGATTGTGAATTTGATTGCTTGTCAGCTGATGTATAATACATGATGAAACCAGTAACGTAAAATTGCACAAAAATATCACATATACATGTATATCATCTACGTACATCACATTTTAAACCATATCTTCTCCATTTGGAGGCTTTTTTTTTTACCTGGTTGTGGTGTCTAAACTGGCCTATATTTATGGGGTCCATTAACTATCATGGTAACGCTGATCAACAGCAAATCAGAATCAAGGATTCCATGCAAGTTACCATTAAGTTAAGTTAACATAATGGTAAATTTTTATGCAACGGGGACCAGAATAGCTACAGTGTAAATGCCATGATGTAGGGTTAATTACCTCTCTCCGCCCCCTGAATTAGCATAATATTTGACAAAATGCCCTCAATTTCTGAGACAAAACATATCTTCAATTTCTGAGGCATCTAATTCTAAACCTGAGAGCTCATTTCTATGACACTATAGTTTATACAGGCCTTGTTAGCTGTCATGGTGGCCATTGCATTTATGCAGTGCAGTATGTACAGTACATTGTATACATGTACTGTATAGGCCCAATGGAGAATTGACATTTTTTATTTAATAAGATATATATTTCACAAATATCCGTAAAACCCAAAGTAGAGGAATAAAAGCAATATAGCTATATGAAGCTGCTTTCTATTGTTGACCTCGTACCATCTAATATCCAAGAACCCCAGGACGATAAAACCTACTTTTTGGCTGAAAAAAGACTATAAAAATTAGAAAATTTAGGTATAATTACCTTTTTAACTCTACAAATAATGGTTTAAAAGTACTAATCATAGGAAAAACAAATTGCCTGCCCCAAAAAACATATGAAGGGACACCAAAACCAGAGAAAAAGACCACCAAATAAAGAAGATGTGGCAAAAACTGTGATTTTGGGGGGTTTTGGCGGCCATTTTGGATTTTGGCCCGGCACACTTTTTTCTCGGACCCGAGACAAAAAATATTGTCATTTCATGTTGAGATACATTGCAAGGAATAAAAAAAAACTGTTGTCATATTGAAATTACAAAAAAAGGATTTTTGACCCATGTATAGCCCACTCCTACTTACATGTAAGTTTAGTTCCATATTTTTATTCAGTGTAATCGATTATGCAAAGTTATTGTAATATTAATTTAATGATTTGTGATGCTCAAGAGTTTTTTTAATTTTATTTTAAATGTCAGGTATATTTGTTTTCAGTAGTGCATGTGCTAATGATGTTGAAATTATTTGGATTTGCATTATTTGAATTATATAGTCAATTTATTTGTTATCTTACACCATATACACATTATTATATTTCAATATATATGTAAATGGAGTTTACATGTACATGTTGTAGTGTGAGTTTAATTCGTAATGTGAAATTCGCATAATTAATGCTTATTTGTAATTATTCAGTGGAATGATCATGTGCATACAACTTTTTACTCCTTAATTTTGACTATTAATTGTACCACTTTCACTTTTCAAATTCCTTATACTTTAAGATATTTTCTTATTTAAAATTTGGCATCCACTATCAATTTCATTAATTGCATTTTAATTCATTTATATCTTAATTTCTTTCCTTCTGTATTTTTTTATCAATAGAGAGAATATTGAAACTTAATCATTTGAAATTATCTGCTGATTAATGTCATTATTTTTGCATTTTACATTGATATTGCCCCCAAAGTATTACTGATTTTAAATTTCTACATGCTTTGTATGTATTTTTTGGAAAAAAATATTATTTTTCATGTATTTTGAGATGTTTTTATGTAATACTCATTATATCAAATAAACTCTGGTAATGATGTAAAGCTCTTAGAGTTGTTGGGATGTATTAAGTGCTATATGAAATAAAAAATTGGTGATGATATATATCTGTATGAGATGTTATGATGTAATAAGTGCTTCATAAAAGCAGAATATTATTATTATCATTTCAGAAAAGAGAAGTTGTAAAGATCCACCTGGTTAAAGACAAGGGCTCCTTAGGGGTCCAGATAGCAGGAGGCAAGGGATCCAGGAAAGGAGATATTGGTATCTTTGTGGCAGGAATCGATGAAGGCAGCCCCGCAAACAGGTAACACATCAATGAATTTTATTTGTAAGATTTATGATTATCAAAACTTTTAGAATTTAAATCAGTCAAATTAATCAATATTTATTACATTTCCCAGGCTATTTGTTTAAAGCATTAACTGTGTGTGTGTGTAAAACTATTGACCTGGAAATTATGTGAATGAAAGCTTGAATACTGAACAAAAAAAAGTTGCCCTTGTTGAATGCACTGATGCATGAAAATCAATTTTAGATCTGTAATCATGTTTTCAATCATTTAACATCAGTATTGTAAGTTTCTTTTATTTGTCAGTGAAGTGCTTCAGATAAATTTTGTGTATTGTTTATCCATTGTTGTTGAATATTGTAGATAAGTAATGATAACATAAATGAAACCAGTTCATGTATACAATGATTTTTGCATTTATTATGAATTATTCCTGACATGAAATCATGATACATGTATGGAATTGGAAGTCCACACTGAATCCAAATTAGTTTTGATTGAAAAAAAATATTGAGAGAATCATAGTTAATATACGTTTGGAAGAAGAGAATATCAAAGTTATGAAATTTCAAAATTTTTAATTTCATGATAATATAGGTGAGCAGCTCCCATATCTATAAATTTTATCAAATGCCAATTTATCTCATAAACTTGGAAATGATTTTAGCAATGCTTTGAATCAGGCACATTATTTCATGCATCTTTCTTTGCAAAATATGATATAATAATAATAATATGTCCATTTATTTAGCGCAGTTACTGTGCATATACTCAACTGCGTTTTGATACTTGGTATCATATTATTACCCTGGCTGTAGCTGAGCCGCATTATTAATAGGCGCTAAAACGTTCAGGGAATAAATCATACCCGGTACCCATTCACCTCACCTGGGTCGAGTGCAGCACAATGTGGATAAATTTCTTGCCGAAGGAAATTACGCCATGGCTGGGAATCGAACCCATGACTCTCTCTTTCAAAGTCCGAGACTAATCCACTGGGCCACAACGCTCCACATTTGTTATCATTGTGAGCCATAAAAATTGATTTCTGGAATTCATATTACAAAGCATATATTGGGGAGCTGCTCATCTTAAACTTTGAAAATTTATTCTATAGAAAAATCTGTTACACAGGTAATTTATGGATTTTTGTCAAACCTTCGTTAAACTTCTATAACTTTTCTGCTTTTTAAAATCAACTTTACACAAGATTTAATTTTCTCAATGATGATTAGGAAATGGATACTGGGGTGACTTTGCCACCAAAATGCTCAAAAGATCACTGGGAAATATAATAAAAAGAGCCCTGGCAAATCCTTTGGATCCATGTGGAGCGTTGTGGCACAGTGGATTAGTCTCCAGACTTTGAAACAGAGGGTCGTGGGTTCAAATCCCAGCCATGCCGTAGTTTCCTTCAGCAAGAAATTAATCCACATTGTGCTGCACTCAACCCAGGTGAGGTGAATGGGTACCTGGCAGGAATTTATTCCTTGAAATGCCGAGCGCGAAAAAGCTGCTTGCGCTACAGCTAGGGTAATAATATCCAAGTCCTTTGGAAGCGCATAGAGACGTTATACATAATGTGTTAAGCGCTATACAAGAACTGACTATTATTATTATTATTAATATTTACTGCAATGTTAAAGCTTATCCACTTTAGTAGATTTAGTCAGTAGTTTACGAAAGGTAGCCCTAAAAAAATTGCATGTTCTGCTCATTTCGTAATTATTGTTCTGAATCAGGAGTCAAGTGAATTATGGTATTAATGTACTTTTAGGAGAGATCCCACTGACAGGGTTGAGAAATAAGTAATCATTCACTCACACATGTGACACTAAAACATGACTCAATGGTCAGTGAGGGGCCTTCCATGCAACCATCACAGATAAAGAAAAAAGAAGAAGAGATCAACATGTGTTGCTAATTAAGCATGCATCATACACTCATGTATCATATACACCAACATATCCTTCCCCTTTACTGCCAAAAGGATGTGAAACTCTATACTCTCACAGAGAGGTAATGCCCTTCTTGCACTCAATTGACAAAACAATTGAATGGGTACGAGAAAGATGGGTTCATAACCTGAAGTCTGAGAGGGTTCTACGTTGTCGTTGTCGGTTACATCTGATATGCACATGATTCACATCCAGGCAAGACGTATCCCATATCGTGGTTGATTGCGTCATGTTTGAGGGGGTTGGGGACTTGGGGTAGTGGAACTTCCTTGAGTGTGATTCAGTCTCAAAAGAAAATGACCTTTTCCCTGCAGTGTTATTCATTCAACTCACATGTAAAGATGTATTTTAGAGTAAATAAAAATGGTGTAAAAAAGGAAATTATTGTATTAGTTATGGCGATGCTACCACTCCTGCTGCTACTGCTGCTGCTGCTACTGCTACTACTACTGCTACTGCTACTACTGCTACTGCTGCTACTGCTACTGCTGCTACTACTACTAATGTTGCTGCTACTACTGCTACTACCACTACTACCTCTGCTGCTGCTGCTGCTGCTGCTGCTGCTGCTGCTGCTGCTGCTGCTGCTGCTGCTACTACTACTACTACTACTACTACTACTACTACTACTACTACTACTACTACTACTACTACTACTACTACTACTACTACTGTTGCTACTACCACTGTTGCTAATTCTGCTTTTGCTGCTACTTCTGTTGCTGCTACTACTGTTGCTGCTATTTCTTCTTCTACTTCTGCTATTGCAGCTGCTGTTGCCATTTATATGCTACTTCTACTTCTACTACTTCTGCTTCTGCTGCTACTTCTACTACTGCTGATGTTATCTAATACTACTACTACTACTACTTGTGCAAGGTAGTGAATAAGAGTCATAGAATTGTCATCTTCTTACTAGGCTTTTTGATGTTCAAAATCACCTTTTGGATTTCTAGCGTGTGGATTTCACCCAATTTGTATCAGGTTGGGCCCTGTCTCACTGCACTGTCTGTGTATTGTCATCATTCCGTATCAGAAACGTGTCAGTTCTATTATACATATTTCCATGGATTGTTGACAAATTCAGACTTGACAAAGGTTTCATGAAACAGGGGCCCTTTGAGAAACATCAGGGTGTTAATTCATTAACAAGATCAACTGTAAGTCACCTGATCACTCAGTTGTCATGTGACTGACAGTACTGACCTTCTACTTTATTTGAAGGGGTACTGGGGGCTGAAATTGATCACTATGAGTTGAATAAATAAAGTTAAATTAAACAATAAATAATGCTGAAAGTAATTGAAATCAAGTATAAGCTGAGGAATTTTTATTTTCTGCATTTTCAGTAGAACAGTTGTATGCTTTCAGTGTGCATGGTGTGAGGTGATGATATCATATCCTCACTGATATGAAATCTTAATTGCATAAATTTTAACGTAGAAATATTAATTCTATATCAATACAAGTTACAGCAATGATGATCACACAAATTTAATAAGGAGTCAATCTTTTTCTATATCCTAGTTCAATATATTCATCATCACCTTTAATAATAATATTCAAAAAATAGTTTAGGCTCATACTTTGGTCCAGTCATATTAAGGATTGTAATATTTACTTTAAATTAGTCCATCACTTTTAGGTCATAGCTTTACTGAAAAATTATGAAACATCAATTAGCCCACCTGAGAGTCAATCGATTTGAATAAAAAGAAGAAAGAAATCAAAAGAAGTAAAATAATAGGTCTAAAAAAAACATCAATATGCACAATGAAGATAATATGAAAATGGGTGAGTCATGTACATTAGCTTCATCATTTAGATATATTGCCATTTTACATAAATTGTTTTGTAAAATAAAGCCTATTAAACTTGAAAATGTCCCTTTCTCTTTTAATTCCTGTCAACTTAAAAATCACCATGACTCCTATCCTCTACAACACAAATTGTGACATGGTCATATAGGTTCCATAATCTTGATACTAGGAACAAAAATAACTTGGAAGTTTTCAATATAAACAGCACAAATGTATGTGCAAAATATCTTCATTCCAAGTGAAATTTCCAGCGAGAGGGATCGGTGAAAAGTGACAACCTTATCCACTCTAAAAACATTGCCTTATATGGTAAACGAAAAGTCATCACATGTATGGAATATAAAAAAATATATAGATTATAAAGTATATTGCAAAGGATGTATAAGGGCTTATGGATAGATATACACTGGAGGGGCCTGCTTTATTTTCTGCTAAAAATACTCCAGTGCGCTATATTCTGCAACATATCTAACTCCCTCGGAGTCACAGCGAAGGATTCTGGGAGGTTGAAACTTGTCGTAAATCTGTGTATGCGCTAGAATATGATTGAAGCAGGATGATCTGTACTATCATGTATCAGAGCCGACCATAAGTGAGATTAATTGATGCTATATTGGTTTCAATAAGTAATAAAGTAATTGTAATCACTTGTGATTTGAGTGTAAGTAGACTTTGACTTCTCACATGTTGATAGTACATATGGAGCACTCGAATAACCCTTAATAAGCAATTAATAAGTGTGATGATACAGAAATATACTCTTTGGTAGTAAAATTAGCAAGATCGATTCTTCCTATATTTTCTTTTCTCAGATAAAAGGAATTTTATGAAAATAAAATAAAACAAAACAGAATGTATTGTGCAGATTATTAAGCTTTAGGAAGAATAGGTCTAATTGGAAAGTAATCTTCAAAGCTTTATATTTGTAGCCTTTTTTGTAACCAGTACTTTTGATTTAATTCATTTATGTATGAGTGCAGCTATATAAGTGAGCTTTATTTATTATTTAATTTAGATGTTTTTCTTCCATCTCTTATTAATTCACAAAGCATGATATGAATATGAAAATTACAAAATCCATCTATTTTTTTGATAATGTATTTGAATTATGGTATTTAATACTGAGTGAGAAGCCTTGAAGTGATGATGAGAAAAAAGGACAACAAATCTTGCGAAAAGCATAAAGAACAAAATTTTCAAAATCCATCTGCATATTATAGGTTTGTTTTGTAATTGCTCTTTAAAGTTCATTTTATTCCATGTAACACTTATGCTCAGCAATAAAATCTGATTGTGTGACTTTTCTTTGCAAATATTTTCCTGACCGTTTTGGAACATTCAGCAGCGTCAAAGCTCATAAAGAAGGCGATTTTCAGGAAACACCATCTGTGGGGCTCAAAATGAAAAAAAAAATATTTCAACAACCTAGCAACATTTTGAGCCATGAATGTCCATGTTATTTGTAGGGTATGTTATTTCTTTATTAAACAGGGATATATTTAGAAATGAATCCGTCCTTGCATGGGGGGGGGGGTAATTTTTTTTTCTTCAAAACTTTTTCTTGCAAAGTGTGGAAAACAGGGGTCTATATGAATTCACATTCACAGAATGAGCATGTCTTACATCGTTCTATTCAGGGTGATGCCAATGGGCATTGAATTGCTTTCAAAATCTGGTGCCGATTAGTATCCCAACATCCCCTTCTTGTCACTGGTTGGGATGTGATTACTCTATTTTTTAAGAAAGCCAATAGTTCAGGAAAGAGTGACTATTGTGATATTGAATTTGATAGTGATATTTTGATACTTGATAAGTTAAAGCCAAAATCAGGTCGAAGCAGTGAGCAAGGTTTTCAGGAGAAAGTCTTTAAAATCATGGGAAATATCACAATGAGGCTGTTCTCACTCAGTTCCTTAAACTAGTTTAGTGGAAACTAGTTTAACGCTAAGTGAGAACGGTCGAAGCGCTCTTCCAAACCAGTTTGGAAGACCACCTCGCGATGTAGTTTTCAAGATCGCTTCGCATCGGAAAAGTGGTTTTAGCGTAAGTGAGGACACAACCTTTCTTCAGGAAGCGATCTTCGCACATTTTGAGCGCGCTACTCCACACGACAGGTGTAGAATGCCTATGCTGCGGTTTCGAATTTCGCGCGAAACGTGTCTCCCCACTGAGAGCGTTTCCATAGCAACAAGAGCGCTATACGTGAAGTGATTTTGAAAACCACTTTCGTGTGATCAAGTGAGAACGCTAGCAAAGCGATCTTCCAAACTGGCTTTCTGAACCGGTTCCCAGTAAACTAGTTTTAGGAACGTAGTGAGAACAGCCTCAATGATAATAAGTCAAGATCTAGAAAGTCATGGTATAGTATTAATGTCATATTTTTTTAAAACTGTGGAGCTAAAACTTTGATAAAAATCTACGAGACAGACATGCACATCTGGGCATTTTTATCAGTTTGGTTTGATTAGATTTAAATCGATTCTGTTATTTCCACACTATAATCTCATCAAAATATACAAATTTACAAAGTAAGAAAATTATCACAAGGTACATCAGTTATGGCTTGGAAAAAGAGATTTCTACTAAAAACTTGCCTATTAAAAGATGTTAATTACTGAGCAATCACTAAATTTCTACCAGATTAATCTGACTGATCAGTTTCAATCAAGTTTACAGTCATTTGATTGCATACTTTGAATTCAGTTTATGATTGGAATTTGTAATGAGAAGACAGAAAATTTCAGGTCAGGTAAGGTTTCAACCTGGGACAGGAAACCAAGTATTTGTAGATGAAGTAATGGCGGCTCCTGATTACTGCTAGTCTTCTATCTAGGCTTACACAACTATATCCTGTGATGATAGAACCGGGTTATGCCTCCTCCTTCACCTCCTCTTGCTTTTAATCTCTATTGGTGTGAACGATCTACTTTCTGATTTTTTAAAAACCATTTTTTGATGGCAGCATGCTGTTGTAAGGTTTGTGAGTCTTTATCGTAATTGAACATGAATGTTGAGCAATGTTATTCCAAGCTAAGCCTGTGCCATTGTTGGTTTTTATGCAGTCCAGGGGAGCGTTTCATGAAAGGACTTGTCGGACGTTTTATCCGACAAGTCCTATTTTATCCGACAGTTACTATAGTAACAGTGCTTCTCAACCAATCAGAGTCCAGGAAAGTTGACAGATCTGACAACTTGTCGGACGAAAATATTGATGAAACGCCCCCCTGGTTTGGGTGGTAAAAATCGGGAACAGGTACCCCAAAATTCAAGTGGTCGTAAGGTCAGTCGGCGGGATGGAACTGCCACTGGAATGGAATAGACTGAAACTGTCAGATTATATTACCTTTGTCTAGAGCTATCTAACATATAAGGCGGTGCTGCACCATCCCGAGTTTGCTCAATCTCGAGATTTTAGCCAGATCGGCCCACTTCGCGATTAATCTCGAGATTCAAGAAACCCCGTCTCCACCATCGCAAGAAGAGCGATTCCTGCTCGAGCGAGGCAACAAGCCCGATATTCCGAGCATGCGCACTTTCGGATCTTGGAGTTTCAACGGCCCGCACTTTTGAATAACTTCCCGCGATATGCAAGCAATGTACTCCTTTCACCAGCACTTTCGCCGAATTCGACCGGTGTTATGCAACAATCCTCTCAGCTCAGCGAGTGAAGAAGTGATGTATTCTTCGTTAAATATGATGGCGGAGTAGGAGGCAACGACAGAGAGAGAGAGGGAGACCCGGAGGGAGAGAAGGAGGAAAGAAATGCTATTTGCTCACATTTTGCGAAGGAATAAGACGACACTGCTGTCAGTGTTGTTATTGAATATGACCATCTTCGATGAGCGCCTCCCCCTTCGGTCTGGTCTCTCCCAAAATCCATTCACTGGTGGGACACCATCGTTGCTGATTAGGCAATTGATGAACGCTATTCGCGATAATATCTATTTGCATGTATAAAGTTGACTTTCGCACGTGTTTATGTTTTGACCAAGGCGGAAGTGGAACGCGAATTGCATTATGGACTGACGTCATGAATAAATTACCCTGAGTCCAATCTCGAGTGCGTCTGCACCTACGAATTAGCAGGATAATTCGTAAAATAGCGCGCTATTTTGCACATAAACCCGAGTTGACTTGGGATTGCAATCTCGAGATTAATCCTACGAACTAGCGCGATAAACTATCTCGAGATTTTTCAGATCGGGATAATTTGCCGGATCAGAAATAGCGCGCTAATTTGAAAACTCGGGATGGTGCAGACGGCCCTATTGTTACAAAATTTTTAAGGTATGTGATCAAAGAGCCATTTTAAAGTCCAGTATTAAATAGATGATTTTGTAAAGGACAGATGTGTTCTGAATCAGAAAGAAATAATGTGTAGCTTCCATGCTCATATTCATTTTAAAGCTTTTATTGCTATGTATGATATTACATGGATGAGAAAAATATCTGGCTTAGCAGCTGTTGATAAGTGGCAGTATCTCTTGTTTCTTTCACACCAGTTTGAACAAAAAAATCCTATCAATTACAAGAAAATACGGAGGATTATATTCAGACATGACTGAACCAAAATCCGGGGGGGGGGGAAATTAAATTATATTTTGATGGGGGTGTGCCTCACGAAACCCTGAAATGGGGGTCTAAGGAACTGACTACAAGGGTCAAATATGGGGTCTTTAGGAATTAAATATATACCGGGCGGTGTGAAAAACGCTCTACGGAACGGGATTGCGGTACAGTGGGTACGGTGGACGCTAGCGCTGTGCATGTATCATGTGGGCGCTAGCGGTGCATGGAGCTGCTTTCGGCTACTGAGGAGGGAGTTGTGAAGCCGTGCGTGCAGCTCTCACATGCGCTGCTCACGCTGGACAATTTTGCCACGAGTGCATGTCATTAGGAGGATCATTGTGATTGTCCAGGAATAGTGGGGAATCCCCAGAATGGCCCCTGTGATGTCATAGAATTAGGGACACAAATTGAGTTGGTATTTAGCAGTACTAGATAAACACCACTTATGGGTGACACCACTTCAGGAAATTTGAGGGTAATTAAAAGGATATTGAATTTACCACCATTGGTCTGATACGATGAGGGGCCATTGTTAATGGGCTAAATAGGTGGGAGGGGAAAATGAATGTTCATAAACAAAAGCTTACAGTTCAGAAATAATAATTATAAATGTTTTTGTTTTTGAAAAAATTAAGTGAATTTATGTCCCAGAAGGTTTGCACTTTGCAATCAATAAGAAAATGGCAATGGTTTGTGACAAGGGCCAGTTGAGCTCTCTCTTTTAAATTTTGTACAAACATAACCAATATCAACCAAACAGAATAATTATTTGAAATATATTTTATCGGTCATAAATCTTGTGCTATAGACCGGGTTTTCCATTCTTACCCCTGCTAATTTTACCTGACACTGGAGAGAGAATATTATATCTATCTCTGTAAAAAGAACAATATCCTGTTATGATATATATCAAAACCTTGCAAGACGAAGGAAGTAGAAGTTTCTTTTATAGTAATATAGAGAGGATATGCTGGGTTAGATAGTTTCAAGGTAAATGGTTAGAGTTGTACACACCCCTGAGAATGTCCAATGTCCATTTTGAAAAACTAAAAAAAAAAGAAAAATCAACAAACAACATTGAAAGTTTGAGTTTTCTTCAAATTTAAAATATGTTAGTATACCACTTTGATGTCCTCACAACCTTTGAATCAATAAAAATAAGGAGGTAGCTTGGGCTCGTTAACTCGAGTTTGGGAGAAATCAAGAAAATGTGAAATAAAACTCACATATAAGTTTTTTATGATGTGTCTGCCTCCTCTCAGATAATATATGATTATCATTTGTAATTGTATGCTTCTATCTATGATTATTTGCAATTTGACCATAGCTAGAGTAACATTATATTAGCACTTTCACCAAATCATAAATACTCATTAAACCGATGTGTGATTTCTAATTAGTCTGTTCTGGGTACATCTTTACTGATGGGGTATATATTGTGCACATAACATATCCACCTGGTTTTGCCTATAAAGGCACTCCTATATTACATGTACCTCGGCTAAGCGTCTACAGTGATTTCGGTGCTCACAGCTTTTTGAGGAACTTCTTCCTGCCGGAAGTCTGGGTCTGGGTCGAATGCCGCTCGATGTGGATGAATTTTTTCTAGCTGAAGGAAATGAACACTTTGGCTAGGATTTGAACCAACAAGCCTCTGATTGCAAAGTGAGAGTGGCTAGGATTTGAACCCACAAGCCTCTGATTGCAAAGTGAGAGTGGCTAGGATTTGAACCAACAAGCCTTTGGTTGCGAATTGAGAGTGGCTAGGATTTGAACCAACAAGCCTCTGATTGCAAAGTGAGAGTGGCTAGGATTTGAACCCACAAGCCTCTGATTGCAAAGTGAGAGTGGCTAGGATTTGAACCCACAAGCCTCTGATTGCAAAGTGAGAGTGGCTAGGATTTGAACCAACAAGCCTCTGATTGCAAAGTGAGAGTGGCTAGGATTTGAACCCACAAGCCTCTGGTTGCGAATTGAGAGTCAGAACCACTAGACCAGGACACGGAGAACCAGATCCCCCTTTAGCTAAATAAAAATATACAGAATCTAGATTGATTTCAGATGATTTGTTTTTCTGAATAGAACCGTCATAAGATATAAAGAGGTTTACCCATTCATGTAGTCCTATACCCTCTGGAGTCGATCAGTACTTTGTACGAGTGTTTGTAAGACTTCATCAAGTCAAGAAGGCTTATTATTATGTGTTGTGTAGATAGGACACCAGTCCTCCTTTTTATTATGTCTGATAATGCCATTTGTAAGCAAAGAGAAGAAAAGTGGAAATTCTTGGAGAGCTTTTGGAGAGGGTGAACCAATAGAACTTTTGTTCTTTTGAACCAAGAGGCTCATAGAATGGCTGCTCGTTGACCTGTCATCGACATGACTACTCAACTACTCTACAAATAGATCTGTCTTGGTGGAGAACTCTTGGAATTGGAAGCTACTTCATATGAATTTTTATTATGATCTTATTGAAACTTCAGTTGTTAAATCGATTTGAGGTTTCCCTTGTGATAGATCATCCAGAATTTTCAGAAATTGTTCTTTAGCGTCTCACAGTTCTCTGCTTCCTTAATTGGCAAGTATTCGTTGTCGTTATCATTTGGAATCAGTCTCTTTAATACCTTGGTCACATTTGCTCTACGGAGGCTGTACGGCGAGTCGAAAACAGCCGTTTTAACATTTTTGTACCAACTACATATAGGTGGTTTGAATTAAAATGAATAAAACAGCTGTTTTCGACTCGCCGTATGGCCGCCGTAGAGGAAATGTGACCAAGGTATAAATTCCAAGTCTTCAATTTACTTTGCTGTAAAGATTAAAGATATATACATGATATAGCCAATTTTTCTTGCATGTGTTAACTGTTAATGGTCTAGGTAGACTTATTGAAACATATTGCTGGCAAATTTCACTAATCTCTTATAATTATAACTGAGATTGGATAGAATACCTAAAATTTGAAGACATAACATTACACAAGTGTAAAATATTTTCAGGGCCATGTTGCATAAAAGTTACTATTATTGTAACTTTGCCATCCAATGGTAACTACCATGGTAACAATGCTCATCAGCCTATCAAAATCCAGGATTCCATGAAAGATACAATTGGATGGCAAAGTTACCATAATGGTAACTTTTATGCAACAGGGCCCAGATTAGTTTTCTTAAAAACTTAACATGTATAGGCTACATGTCAGTGCTGTGAGTCACCCAAAAACTAATATGTTTGAGTTCCATAAGCACCCCTCCTCCTGGTGTTGCCGTCAGTGTCTACTTTTTTTTGCTTGAGAATTTTGTTCTGCTATTTCCATTACTGGTGCATGTAATTTCGTATGCACAAATTTCCAGTAGGGATATCACAATTTTGTGTTGCGGTAATTCAAATTGTACAGGGCCTAAATCTGAGGGGGGGGGGTCTGAACCCCCCTTTTTGGTGGATATGTTTGTAATCTGTAAGTGGTTTTTATAATCATGTAGACGTCATAGTACCCATTTGCCTGGAAAATCCTGGATCTGGCAGTCACTTCACTTCTTGAAAAGTGGGTCTTGAGTGGAATTTCAATAATGGGAAAGAAGGAAATGATGATTCAGGGTATAGGTTTTGATTCTGATTTGGAACAAGAATTCAGGGGATAGTCGTTCACCTGTAGTCACTTAAAAAAAGTTTGGGATTGATTCAAATATATGCTGTCATGGCTCATATTCTGAGGTCCCTGTAAACTTGGGTGTAAATTAGTTGTGGTTGACTATGGATAACCAATAATTGTGACATATAAGTTTATAACAGTGGTGTTTTCATTTCATCAGTGCATTTGATGCTCAAATCATGTGCACAACTGTCTAGAATAATGACTAAGTAGTTTACCTCACCATTAAAGCATGGAGATTGAACAGAGTAAACATGAAGAACATGCAATTTAATTTCAAAATTTTGTAGCTTCCCATAACTTGAGCACAGATGGATGGCCAAATATGTTAGAATGGACTTAACTTTTAATGTGTTTCTTCTCTAATCACAAACTATAGCCAATGATAAACAAACAAAACAGATACAACCAATTTTAACCTGTTTTCTGAAAGTAATATGTTGGACCTATCTGAAAATGAATCTGTTTACTGATTAATAGGGTTTTTTTCTGACAGATTTCATAAAACAAAGGTGACCAACAACCTTAAAGCTTGAGAAAGACTTGACAGACATTGCAACAACCCAGCCCAATATTCATAGGTTCCTTGCAAATAAACATCTATAAATTTTAACATGTAATACACAGGCATTTTGCCCTGCACAAGTTATTTTTTTGTCTCCTCTCAAAACATTTCTTTAAATCACAGAAAAACTTAAAAAAGAATCAGCAATTATGAAGTTACCTTTCAATTAATATTTAGGCTTAAGGATCAATGTATAGTTTTCGTATCCCTATGATAGGAAATCATCTTGTTTGATTTATTTAAGACCTCGGATTAGATATCTTCAGCCCACAGGAAACACACACGATTTCATAGCTCATGAAATCTTGACCTTGAACAAGATGTATATTTGGAAAAGGATTTAGTTTTTAAATCAGAGATGATTAGGAGAGTAAATTGTTTTTGACGATAAAACAGCCAAGACATTTTGATCAGAATATACAGATGAGAAAGAGGAATTCCCCATGTAAGCCACCCATTGACCTATAAACGTTAATTGATGATAAAAGATTGACGCAATCTGCTAGGGTGAAATTAAGCTTTCATTTTTTTATCACATGGAATTAATAGGGATGAGATGATAGCTAAATATGTTGTGACGTGGGGGCAAGGGCATCGGACCAGTTTTTGAAAATTGCTCATTTATTTATTTGCACAGTTTTGTAGAGATTATAGTTGATTTTCCTGGCGTGACTCATACATCAGCTTTACGTTTTTCAAATCAAAGGTACCCCATTTTTATGATATGTTTGGATTGAAATCAAAAATATAAAATTGATATCCATTAGGCAGGGGAAACTGTGTATTATGGAGGAACAATTTGATTATGATGAAAGGAAGGATATTTGCAGTGGTGATAAAGGATGTCGGGGTATAATACTCTGAATGCAACAAAAGCATTAACAATGAAGTTTTTAATGCTATTGATGCCCATTTTAGTTTCATTTGTCTTGTTACAGCACATTTTATACTGTTTCATTAGTATTCAAACATCTGTTCATCTTTTCATATAATTATTCACTGTGTCTTCTGATGTATTGTTAGTATATTGACTATATGATTATGTGTCTTTTCTTTTTGTATCTTACATATTTGTTATTTTGAGATTCTTAGGCCCCATATTTTTGTGGAATGGTTATATTTACTCTCAGGGAATAGAAATAAATAACAATAGAGTAAACAATTAGATTAATTCTATGATATAATTTTATGCTTTCCAAAAACACTTGTTACGGATAAAGCATTTGATTATTTATGATGACACCAAGAGTATTGTGGTCTGTTTTATAAAAATTGAATTATCTTAATATCTGAAACATCGATTGCTGAAATTATTCAATCATAACTCAAAAAGTAAGTTTCCCATAGATCAAGAGGACTTCATAACTTCCATTTGCTAAATGGTTTGAGCAAGTTTTTAGAAAGATAATGAAAAATAATCACAAACTTATTTGCTATATTTTGCATAAACAAAAGGAAATTTTGTAGAGTCATGCATGAGTGAGCAGTGAGCACACATTAAAGACAGAAATCACATTTTTTGAAAGACACAAAAAAGTAATTTTCATAAATCATGTCATCAAATTCTCTCTCTGTTGAATTATTAAGTGCACTTATTTACCATTATAACTACCACTCGATTTGCATAATGTGAATTCATTTTAATGTGTAATTTTTTTATGGTAGTATATATGTACATGGGTAGACAGTGTATGTGCTCTATAAATTCACCTAATTTTTCCTAGTATTATAATTAAATCAATTAATTTAATTGAATTTGGGCATTTCTCCTTTTTCTTTTCATGCAGGGATGGAAGATTACAGAAGGGTGATGAGATTTTACTCATTAATGGGACAGGTCTCCTGAATGTTACACACAAAGATGTTGTGGATATCCTTCAAGCCAGTGGTAGCATAGTGCAGCTTGTTATTGCCAGAAAGGTAAGTACAGTGTTCACAATGTGCCCACAGTGTTTTCACAGTGTCACAGGGTGTTCACGTTGTGTTCACAGTGTCTATATGGTGTTCACAGTGTCACAGGGTGTTCACATTGTGTTCACAGTGTCTATAGGGTGTTCACAGTGTGTTCACAATGTGCCCACAGGGTGTTCACATTGTGTTCACAGTGTGTCTATAGGGCATTCACAGTGTGTCTACACTCTACAGTGTGTTCACAGTGTGTCTACACTCTTCAGTGTGTTCACAGTGTGTCTACACTCTTCAGTGTCACGGTGTTCACATTGTGTACACAGTGTGTTTATGATGTGTTCAGTGTGTTCACAGTGTGTTGACAAGTGTGTCTACAGTTTGTAGACAGTGTGTCAACAGTATGTTCACAGTGTGTACTCAGTGTGTTCTCATAGTGGACTATATGAAGATGTGATTCACAATAAATAACAGTGTGATAAATTCACACTGTGGACACCTCTCAAGTGATATCCCTCAGGCCAGTGGTTGCATAGTACACCTTGTTATTGCAAGAAAGGTATGGTATATAGGCCACTTGTGGTAATTCATTGGAACACAGTGCAACGCAATATATTTACACTGTGTCCAAAGTGTTTTCCAGTGTTTCATTAATGTGGACTACATGAAGATGTGAGTCACAATGTTAAAATGTTTTATCTAAACAGTGTGATGATAAATTCACACTGTGGACAATTCTAAAGTGATATCGATCAGGGCAGTGGTTGCATATTGCAGCTTGTTATTGCAAGAATTTAGGTAGGTCATTTGTAGTAATCTATTGGACCCTTTCTGCTGGTGAAAACACAGTGTGTTCACAGTATGTTGACAGTGTGCTCACACTATCCACAGTGTGTTCACAGTGAAGGTCTGATTTATACTATAAAAATGCTTAAATTTTAAAGTATGAAGATAATTTCGCACTGTGGATATATGTACATACCTCTAAAGTATACACAGTGTGTTCCCCATATATTGGACTATGTGAATTAGTCATTCACAGTGATTAAAATTCTCAAGTTCAACAGTGTAATGATTGTCTAATACTGTGTTTCACACAATGAACACACTGTTTTCCAACTGTGGGACACTCTTCTCTCCAGCAGGGCCTTTTACGGTCACTTGCCTGACACCCACTGACCCATTCAGCGGGAATTGTTAGAACAGATCATAAGAGTGAAAGTGGCTATCCTGGGTAAATAAGTATTATTATCATTGCTATTTGAAAATTTCTGTAAAGATATAAACAATCACATGCAACACTATCGTTGCAAGAAACTTGAATTCAATCAAAGAATTTCCCACAATATATCACTCACTCAACATCACACTGAGACAATATAAAACTGATACTACGATTAAGTATATAAAAGCTTACTTTAAGGATGTGAATTGAGACTGTCAAAATATGAAATATTATGAATGCAAATGATCATATGTAAAGCCAAGGCTCTATTGAATACACCTAACCGTATCAATTTAATACCTGTCAGGATAATGAACTTTATGATATATTCTACTTATTTGAGCATTTATTGGTTTAATTCTGTCACTAAGCATAATTGAAATTAACCAAGGTAAAAATATGCAATCGATAATTATTGATTGTATATTTTTACCTTAGTTTTGCTAATGTAACTTTCAATTATCAAATGGCCTCTCCCACGTTCAGGCAGCATCTAAAAACAACACCCGCTTTATGGGTAGTTTCCGAGCTAATGTTGTAGTGGCTGTCTAGAGAGGAAACTATCCTGTCCAAGCTAAACATGACTTATCAAAAAGTATGCTAAGGTCCCTTTTAGGTCTCATTAGGTGGTTTCAAACCGCCTCGATCTTAAGAATCCCTGTTAAATTATGAGAACTTTTTTAGGCTAAAAAATACCCATTAATTATTCCTGCATTCACACCGCCCCAAAACATACCCTTCGGGATAAGTTCCTGAAGTTACGAGCATGCGCAGTATGGTCTGACAAGCAAGCGAGGCGCGAGATTCAAAATCACTAGCTCAGCAAGGCGCCCGCGCCCAACTACATGCTGGGCTAAAAGTTCCCGTAAATTGCTTTCACATTGCCAAAATACCTTCGACCTTGGAAAAATCCCCTCAAAAGTTCTCGTAATTTTGACAAGTACCTACTATTTAGTGGGTATTTTCTTTCGGGGAGATTTCGCGTAATTTGCTTTCACATTGCCAATAGGCGGTGCTGCACCATCCCGAGTTTGCTCAATCTCGAGATTCTAGCCCGATCGGCCCACTTCGCGATTAATCTCGAGATTCAAGAAACCCCGTCTGCACCATCGCAAGAAGAGCGATTCCTGCTCGAGCGAGGCAACAAGCCCGATATTACGAGCATGCGCACTTTCGGATCTTGGAGTTTCAACGGCCCGCGCTTTTGAATAACTTCCCGCGATATGCAAGCAATGTACTCCTTTCACTAGCACTTTCGCCGAATTCAACCGGTGTTATGCAACAATCCTCTCAGCTCAGCGAGTGAAGAAGTGATGTATTCTTCGTTAAATATGATGGCGGAGTAGGAGGCAACGACAGAGAGAGAGAGAGAGAGAGAGAGGGAGAGAAGGAGGAAAGAAATGCTATTTGCTCACATTTTGCGAAGGAATAAGACAACACTGCTGTCAGTGTTGTTATTGAATATGACCATCGTCGATGAGCGCCTCCCCCTTCGATCTGGTCTCTCCCAAAATCCATTCACTGGTGGGACACCATCGTTGCTTATGAACGCTATTCGCATGTATAAAGTTGACTTTCGCACGTGTTTATGTTTTGACCAAGGCGGAAGTGGAACGCGAATTGCATTATCGACTGACGTCATGAATAAATTACCCCGAGTCCAATCTCGAGTGCGTCTGCACCGACGAATTAGCGGGATAATTCGTAAAATAGCGCGCTATTTTGCAAATAAACCCGAGTTGACTTGGGATTGCAATCTCGAGATTAATCCTACGAACTAGCGCGATAATTGCGTCTGCACCGCCAACTATCTCGAGATTTTTCAGATCGGGATAATTTGCCGGATCAGAAATAGCGCGCTAATTTGAAAACTCGGGATGGTGCAGACGGCCCTAATGTTACCTGGTATTTTCTGATCGGGGTAAATTTCCAGATCAGAAAATAGCTGGAACTGACGAACTTCGAGGCAGTCTGAAACCACCTATTTATTCCCACCATGTGTATAGTTAAAAAATCTGTTGTAAACACGATACAAGATGGTTTATTTAGTATCTGTAAACATTTACACAGGAATTGGGTTTCCACTGGTACATGTAAGTTACAAAATGTACAGAAAAACATAAACAAGAACAGAATTTTTAAAAAGTCATGAAACTTATTTTTAGATGCACATCTCAGTTTTTGTCAGACCTAAGAAAGGTGAAAATATCAAATTTTATTGTTTTCATATTATGCAAGCCCAAAGGAGGTGTGCAGGTTTTGGGTGTAGTGGTTCAGTCACTTGACTCTTAAACCAAGGGTTCAGGGTTCGAATCCTACCCGGCGCTTATGTCCTTTCGCAAGGAACTTATCCATGTTTGTCACTCTCCACCCAGGTGTTAAATGGGTACCCGGTAGGATGTGAAAGTCAATGTAATTAGATTGGCATGTGTGCACTGGTAAACTGTTGCCTAGCCAGGATAATCCCCTGGGAGTGGAGATGGGGCACTTTAAGTGTGGAACAGTGATGGATCCTGTGACCATGGTAATAATGATTACAAAAGCATTTAGAAAGAAACCAAAGTATTAAGTGCTATATACAGTAAATGTAACTATTATTATTATTGTTAAAAGCAAATACATAGGCTTGAAGTTTTCACACTGCCAAAATGATTACCGGTAATAAACGAAACAAGAGGCAATTAATACATGAAGGCTTGGTCTGTGCATGTGATATTTCACTTGCCAACATGGCAAAAGAAATTAATACAAGTTGCGCATTATATGGGTGGTCTAGTGGTTCTGACCCTTTCAAACAGAGGGTCACAGGTTCCATTGGGCATGATACAATCAATTTTAAGTTAAATACTCATTTTACTTCTAGAGTTAGATGAGCTTTTTTAAAATATTCAATAACAATCAACCATTTAATGCCTTCTGAGCAACTTAACCCCACCACAGTTTATATAATTTATTGTATTATTTCTCTCTTTGAAAAATATGTGATATATGTTTTTGATTTCCAATACATTCTCATTTGTGCTAGTTTGGATAAGTTTAGATAATTAGATATGTAATGGAAACAAGTGATATATGTTTTTGATTTCCAATACATTCTCATTTGTGCTAGTTTGGATAAGTTTAGATAATTAGATATGTAATGGAAACAAGTGATATATGTTTTTGATTTTCAATACATTCTCATTTGTGCTAGTTTGGATAAGTTTAGATAATTAGATATGTAATGGAAACAAGTGGAGAAAATTTTGTGAGCTTAGTTTATGGCTAATTGAGTGACAGAATATTTCATTTAGAGGAAGTTCGCTGCTTGAAGTATTTTCCTGACATTTCATTAGGCACTTGCCCTCTCTCTGCCTCCCTCCCTCAATGAGAAGGCCCTGAAATTCTGCAATATCACCGTTAATATGTCATATTTTTTTTATACATTTGCGTGATTTGTTTGGGGTAATTTGTCAACAATAATTTGTTTTACATTAATTTTAATGAAGTCATCAGTGACTCAAAATTCAAAGAGCCTCTCATTAAGAGCTGATTTTCTTCAAGTTTTGGGGAATTCGTACAAAACAAATTTGTGCATACTTACTGCATTATTTTTTCCACTACAAGTAATACCCTCACTGGCATTGTATTGAGTCTATTTATGTAGTAATACACTTGTACAATAATAATTCTTTGTTACTTTTCAAATAGATAGATTAATTACTTAGAAATAAGTATCCCCTCTGAAATTATGGTAAGTTGTTAACCATAAACTTTTGAATTAAACACTGATGCATCTATAAATTAGTGAGAATCTGTTGAATTCTTTGAATTAAACACTAATACCAATACATTAGTGAGAATTGTGAGATACATGTAGATGGAAATTTATGAATATAGATAATTTCACTATGAATAATGATGATATTCCTTTTTTACATCAGGTTATTTAATATCAGAATCTTTCAAAGTGTGCTGTAGATATATTATTAATGTGGCCATTTGATTCTGGCATTACCCCTCACATGATGTATGCACTTTCTCCACTCCGTGTGGAGCATTCCAGTAGGATCCTCCAAATTTGATTTTTTAAGCATACTACATTGGTGTTAATATAGTGGAAAAGTGTAAAATAATGTCTTGCCATAGGACGGTAAATTCATAGTAAGACTTGAAGACATGACCCATTTGGATATAGGCTACATTCACAACCACTACACCATGTCTGTTATGGCAAGATGAGGCAAGCAAGGGCACCTATTTGGACCTCTCTTTTTTCAAATTTGAATCTGAAATGAGCTAACAAGTTGCATTATAAAATCTGAAAGAATCTTGTCTGAAACCCCTTGAAAAATATTACAACTGTCTTCAAGGGAACTGTAGAAGTGTGCAGGCATGTCTAAGTTTAATCTCTGAAAATGTGATGAAATTTTTTGTTGCTAAGCAACCATAATTCGCATGTCTCATCACAGGCAAGAATATTGAGTCTAGACTTGACCTAGCTGAAGGATGACATGGAGAAGGGGATTAGGAGGGGGGTCATTTGACTCCTTCGGTGACAAATTTGTATAGAGATGATGTCATGACGGTAGGGGTAGGGCTGAATCATTTGAACTCTACCTTGTCAGGAAAAGGTGAGGTTGAGGGAGAGTGTACTTTCCAAATATCTTTAAAGATGGACTCTCTGTAAGGTTTCAGTTAAAAATTTAAATATACTTAAGAAAAACGCTGAAATTGCGTCAAGAAATAGCTATCAAAATAGTAATCAGTTAGATGGATTTATAAATGTAATCGTTTGATTTGTTATTATAGTTTCCCTGATTTTATACCAATAACTGTAGTGAGTGTACACTTTTAATAGCCATGTTTACTTTTAACGTTTCAGGTTCATAGTTGGTGTCAATTCAAGATTGATTTTCTTTTACGAGCTCAAGTTTTCACATCTGCATCATAATTTACATCAATAAATATTATTTGTTGACATGTAATTCTTTTAAACAGCTTTGACTTAAGAATAAGTTTTAGATTTGTTTAAGGATAATTTTTGGCGTAAGGATTTCAAAATTGACCATATTACATGTACAAATACCATTTCTATCATATTATAAAGAGGCAAGTTAAAAAGATTAGGTAATTTAACGAAGATTTTAATGTATAATTAAGTCTCATAGAAAGTTTTGCCCTTGTACTTGCATTCTCTTTTAGAAGGAGGCTTTCACATTTTGGGGTTGAAATAGAGGGAGGTTATTAATAGGCAGAAAATTGAATAGATGGTCTAGCCAGAAATCTGATGAAAACCAGGAAGGGCATTTAGCCCCCTATCGATCGGTAATTTTTAGATATCTGATATCATTTAGAAGTGCATTTCCATGAATCACTGCCTCATCCAATATTGGAAGACTTGCATGGTTTTTTTTTTCCCTCTAGAGAGGAAGAGTTGAGGAGGCATATTTGTCCCTCTTAGTCTGTCTTTTGTAATAATATTTATGATAATATTGATGATGATGATAAATATAGTAATAATAATGATATTATTATTGTTATTTATAATTACAATAATTATGATGATGATAATAATAATGTTAATAATAATGATGATAATAATAGTAATAATAATACTACTACTACTACTCTACTACTACTACTAATAATAATAATAGTAATAACAAGAAGAAGTATAACAATGATAATGAAATAAAAACATAATGATAATGATAGCTACTTAGCTAGATCTTAGAATTGATACTATGGACATAGATAAATATTGTTTTATTTGGATACAAATATAAAGAGTCTGATTAAAACTAAAAATTAATGAACGATAAGTCTATTCTTCTTTTTTTTTAAATAAAGAAAGGTTTATATTCCTTCTTTTTTTGTTTGTTATTTTCTCCCTCCCAAGAGTCACTAAATAACAGGAAACCAGAGAGTTTCAATCACTCTTATTCATGCCATATTTTCCAGTATTTGAAACTTGAAATCTTGAAGGGGCAGTGACATTGATCAGTACTTATCTACTCTGACTTATACGAGAGTAGATATTTCTCTTGGAAGTTTTCAAAGGATATTATATGAGTCATCTAGTCTAGGCTATTGAATTTCCTGAAGTCAAGACTATGATTATAGGTGATGTAAACATTAGCTTTACATACAGGTACCTGGTACGTCCAATTCATTTCTTAAAGAACTTAAATTTGTGATCAAGGCCCTGTGATTAAAAATAATAATAATTTTGCATGTAGCTAGGTGCCTACTAGCATTCAAGAGTAATAGGCCTATATATTTTGAACTCAGGGTGTAATTTAAACTTTGGTCTAAAGTTGTGGTTTAACTGTAGATAGCCTAATTTGACACAAATCTCCAACAGTACTTATTAAATTTATCCTTTAGAAGTGAATAGACGCACATTGAACTCTTTTTATTTTACAGACTGATTTCTGATTAATTGAATTCAAATACATTATTTCATTTCAATAAATGGATTCTAAGTGGAATCATTTTGTTGCAGCGATTCTGACTCTCGCGTTGTAATCAGAGGGCTGTGTGTTCGAACCCCACAATGGCCTAGCGTCCTTTGGCAAGGCGTTGGTCCACATTTTGCCACTCCCCACCCAGGATTTAAATGAGTACCCGGTAGGCATAGGAAAGTATGCCTAGCAATTGAGTCTTGGAACTCGTTGGAATACTCCCCAGGGAGTAGAGAAAGTGCATACATTGTATGCAGACATGCCAGGATCTGATGACAGGTGTTATTATAATTACGATGTAAATCACCTAGAAACATAAGTATTAAGTGCTGTATGTATCTATATATTATTATTTTCATAATTCATTATCATATACTATCAACCTTAGGGTGCTCATGGTGTTTCTAATGTTTACACATCAACAATAGAAATAGAAAGAGATAGACTTTTTCCTGAGCATAATTAAATTGCTGAGAGAGGAACTTTCGGTTCACATTTACATGTTTCTCACTAAATATTTTTAGATTGATTATAGTTCTTGTCTTCAGAAGAGCCCCCAAATTGTGATTACATTTGTTTATTTTAACCTTTGCGTTTTCAGTATATCTGTCTGTTGGCATTCACACATGAGGCACCCCATAAATTGACGTCATTGGCCCAGATTGATATCTCTTTATCTTAGGGCATTCTATCAGGTGGCTTTCATCAGCGAAATGTTAGTCAGTCCTCGCAATTTTTCCTGTTTATGAATGCAATTTGATCTCTGCGGAATGACCTTCTTTGGAACAGAGTCATGTTCATGTGTACAAATTGATCCTGTCATCTGTATGATATCCAGCAAAAGAGGGCGATATTCCTCCTTAAACTCTTAAACCTTCCTCTAATTAACCTTTAAGATAATCTTTTATCAATTTTTTTTCTTGTATAATTATGTGCAAAAGAGATTATTTTATTATGTTCAGGGAAAAAAGTCAGCTTTTACAAAGTCTGTTTTTATTTGTCGATTGATGATTTTTTTTCTTCTATGCTTTCACATTGTTATGGAAGAGAAATTGGGCAGTAAACTTCATTTGTAATAATTCTGAAAATTTGTAATCTCATTGATATTGATATATTTCTTTGTTTCGTACACATGTACAAAATCTTGATTTATATGAATTGTGATTGTATACTTATTGATTTGAAAGACGAAGAAAATAAAATACTATTCAAATTTTTTTTTTAATTCTCTGGAAGTCGATGATGCAAAGATTCTTTTGGCTTTAACTGAGAATGCACAGTGTGAATAAAGGTGGTGCTGTACCGACCAGCCTGAGTTTGCTCAATCTCAAGATTTTAGCCTGATCGGCCCTCTTCGCGATTAATCTCGAGATTCAAGAAACCCCGTCTCCACCATCGCAAGAAAGCGATTCCTGCTCTAGCGAGGCATCGATGCATTATGGTCTGATGCCGTGAATAAATAATCCCGAGTGCATCTGCACCTGCAAATTAGCGGGATAATTGTAAAATAGTGCGCTATTTTGCAAATAATCCCAAGTTGACTTGGGATTGTAATCTCGAGATTAATCCTACGAACAAGCGTGATAATTGCGTCTCCATTACAAATCATCTCGAGATAATCGGGAATCGGAATAATTTGTCGGATCAGAAGAAGCGCGCTAATTTGAAAACTCGGGCTGGTGCAGACGGCCCTAAGGAGTCTTATTTCCCTGACACTATGGAAAGCTAGTGCTCAGAATATTAATTTCCCAAGCCGATAATAAAATAAACAAAAACTCTATAGTATGCCTGAAAGCTGTAATGACACTAACACACATGTAATAGTGTATAGGGTGTGAGCTATAGTAAACAATAGGGTTTGGGTCCTATATGTCACTGTACTGAAATGACTTGTGGTATCGTTTTGATCTCTGCTGACCTCTCTTAACCCAGGTGTAGTTTGTAGGTACCAATTAATCAGAATGATTTTTTTGTTTAATCTAAAACTTCCCCAATGATAATGATAATAGGCCTATTTATATAGGGCATTTACTATGTGCAATATACACTGCTGTTCTTAATACTTGATATTGTACTTGGGTATTATTTCCCCGGGTGTAGCTTAGCCACCACGCAGGTAGTAAATCATTCCAGGAAGAAATCTTGTTAGGTACTTGTTCACCTCTCCTGGGTCGGATGCTGCCAGTGCGGATATATTTCTTGCTGAAGGAAATGAGCACCTGAAGTAGCGTTTGAATGCTCAACCCTCTGATTAAAAGTAGAAAATATCAAGACCTCTATACTATGATGCTTTGAGCCACCACTCAGACTAAATACAATTTTATTTGTTTTCTTGTAGCGGAAAAGGAGACACCAGTATCAGGGAGGAGGTGTCATCTTTCCATCGGATGCATCCGATTCCAGCAGTCTCTCAAGCCAACCTTCAACGCCCCATGGTTCCCCAAGACTAGGGACACGGCGCTTCCACTCCAAGGAAAATCTCATGCCAACGACGCTGTCCCCGCTGCCAACCGCAAGACCCCCGACGGCAAGGATCAGTCCCCTGGATGTGGGTGTCCATTGCAACGACAGGATGGGCAATGGGAGCCTAGGATCTGGCCAAGCACGCTTTTCAAAGTGAGTAGGATACTAACTTAACCCATTACATTCCAGATCCGGGAAGTCCCTCTACAAAGCTTGGGAAGAACAGAATGTAGAAGAGTACAGGCTTGAAAAAGGGCAATTAAAAGTCAACATGTGGACACTATACTCTCAAGTGAAGTTGTTTGGCTTCCCATAATCTGTCCTCAGGATTATAGGTGTCACGCGCATAAATCATTCCCATAGACTTGTGTGTTAAAATGGCACCTTAAAAAAATTCATAAAAAATAAACGTGAAATTAGAGGGTCGAATGTTTACTACCATTGGATAGGATATATATCTGACATTCCATATCTGACCAGAAAAGGGTATTGTAGCCAGCTCATTCTAAAAATAAATAACCATTTATGAAGATAACCATGATGGGATCGAATTTATCAACTGAAACAGTGAAATAGCCCTCATTCTTCCGCCAGTCAAAAAATAGTTCCAAAATCATGGATGTATCTTCCCAATTTGGGCAAAGGAAGTTCAGTAGTTACCATTTCTAGAATCAGTGTTGGATTTTCAATCACATTCATACACTTTGTCAATCAGTAATATCAAATTGAAAAAAATTTGAATGGGTTGGCTCGAATGAATATCTTTTGCCTGCCAGTTGTAATTAGGCCCGTGTAACCTATACTCTCAAGTGAAGTTGTTTGGCTTCCCATAATCTGTCCTCAGGATTTTAGAATACGGGCCATTTTGTCTCACCCTAAACCATACCCTGAAACTTGTTAATAGGAAGTGCCATGCTTGAATCCATTTGAAAAACAGAATTTATTAATTCATTCACAAATAATCTTTGAAAGCACTACTAGATTATTTCTAGCTGTTATGAATGGATTATATTAGGCTTTTCTGATCTCGATTTATATCGCTGTCAAGTTGACGATCGGAAAGCCTGACATGATCTCTACAATATATGTATATATTTTTTCTCCTCGATTTGAATGTGGTCCTGGTTAGTTGCTACAGATTTTAAACTGAATGAAGTGATTAAGTATAGAGATAGTCTGATATAACGTGACACTTCTCACCCTCGCAATCAGTGTAGTGTGAGGTCATCACTTGAAAGTACTGACAAACCTGCCCTAGTCTTCCCTTCAGGGAATACGTTCTGTTTGAATTGAATATTTCATTGTCTTATTTTGTTATGAATATTGCATGTTTATCAATATTGCATGTTTTATTTGCCTCCGACGAAGATTCTGCTAGGATCGAAAGCTTAGGCCCCTTTTGACTTTCTAATTTACTCCATTGGCTCTCTTTTATTAGATAAGCAGTTTTCAGCAGCTACTTTTTGCCATGTTTTATTTATCAATACACTAATAAATAAAACAACTTTTCTGCCACTAGGCTGATTTCCAGTAAGTCCATATAAAAATACAATTATATATAAATCAAGAATTACAAAAGTGATTCTATGTAGTACAGGAAATAAACAAAATATTTCTTAAAATGCTGGAAACCTTGACTTAATGGGGTTTTGTAACGGTACCTTGATATTTGATCCTGCAACAATTGCTTCTATGGAAAATGCACACATTAAGCCAAACACAAATTCTAATCCTAATCCTACATCTTCAGACATATTACCAAAAAGTAAATTTTTGCAGGAGCTAATCAGGAGCTGCAGAACGGTATTGAAAGTGGGGGGGGGGGGGGGGGGGGAGGGTTGACAATGCAAAGTCAGATGGCAATTTTTTACGTTTTTGTACATGGTTTTGGAAAAAGTGGGGGGGGGGGGGCTGAAGCCCATCCAGCGCCCCCACCCCCTCCTCTGTTTCCGCGGCCCCTGCTAATGTCATGGAACCTTAAAAACACCTTTTATCCAGTCAGGGTTGATATAGTTTGCTGTTTTTACTTGGTATGCAGTAGGGGTTTTCTTTAAGCATGATTGTTGTATGCGACATTGGTGTATAGATGTTATGTATGACCAGCCACTCCCAAAACGACAATAAGTCGCCAGTGAAGGTTTTCTTTAAATAGCAAAAATAGCAGAATAGCAATTTTGTTTTTAAAAAGCAATTTAAAAAAAAAAATTTAGCTTATCTGAAAAAGTAATTCTTTTTCTTATTGTCAAAATAAGACAAATTTGAAGTTTCAAAGTTGAATGAAAGAGAAGATACAAGGGTTTCTTTTACACGATTTCTGCGGTACTGCTTGAAAGTTTCATTGAGATTGCCCAGTGTGCACATCTCAATTGTTCAAGTTAAACCAAAACTTCTAACCTCATTTTCTCCTTTCTCCTTTGAAGGGCTCCCTCACTGAATTTCTTCTGCATTGAATCAATTAAATGTGCGGGTTATTGTTGATTAATTTTGACAAGTTATATATTTTTTTAAAGCTTAAGATATGCTTTTTCAAGCTCAAGAAACATCTCGAAATTCATTTTGGGCCACTTATTGTTGGTTTTGGGTTCGCTGGTCACATGTATCGTATCATAATGTTAGAGCACACTTCTTGCCAAAATGTTGGCACTCTGACCATGTTGTATAATATATCTTAAAATATGCTCATGAGTTGCATGTGCGTAAGCTGCATGATTCACTCTAACCCGCGCCTCCTGTAAAGCTGCTTGGGTCAAGCTGGCAAGGATGCCCCAAACGACAATCATAATTAAAGATCTGTAATTACCTCCCTCCAGGAAAGAATACCTATAAACAGTTGTAAATATTAAACCCCTATCATTATGCCATATGATACACAACATTGCTACAGATATTGTTTTTGTGTTATCTGACCTTCTGCAGTTTATAGATGATGTGCAATCAATACATGATTCATATTGATGGAAATAACTTCCCCTTGAAATTGTAGTTTGCTAGACAATGTGCACAACTCTAGTGAGACAGAACGGTTTACTATTATAAACTGTGAAGAAATTATTAAATGATACTTGAATAGTTGTGGACTGATTTATGTTCAGGAGCGTTGATTGACCAAGTATGGTCCGGAGTATGGGATTCTATGTATTATTTATAACAGTATAGCAATGACGGAATCACATTTGTCAAGGCAAGTATATGCTTTTATTCAAATGTGTCGTATCTGTGGCATGCATTGAGTAATTAATATTAATGTTGGGTTGGAAACATTTATTCTGACCTTTTTTTCATTGTGTGTGTGAAAGAAAGAGAAAGAGATAGAGTGAGAAAAAGGGGGAGGGATGAGAGAGAGCACAGGTGAATGGGCTGTTAGATAACATTTTATAAAATATTGTTTTTATGTTATAGTCACAATAGTTCTGTAACCTAGAGTTTTGTTATGAATTGAATTGGCAATGGAAATTAAGTGTGTAGGCTTGGTTCTTACCCCCCCCCCAAAAAAAAAAAAGTAAAAATAGATAAATGAATAGATAAAATGAATAAAAAGTCAATTAAAATGAAGAAAATTGAAAAAAAAATGAAAATGAACAAAAATAGAAGAAAAAAAATTTGGGAAAATTTTGGGATAAAACAACCAAACACATTTTCTTTAGGAAAAATTACTTTGGAAGATTGTCCTTCATTTTTTAACAGTTCAGTAAACTTCATATAGCCATTTTAAAACCAACTCTATTTCTATCAAACACCCCCAATGGCAAAATCACAAGCAAATTGGTTATCACATATAGAAGCTATGTCATGCAAGTCCTTGCCCATGCATCAATGTATCTTCACATGTCAACCCATTGCCACTCACATTATATTTGGTTAAAGTGAACCATATCTTGATTTATTATTTTTTTATATCTTTTGAGATAGTGCTATCCTGTTCCCAGCAGTTACTTTTTTTTCTAGTTCTTTTCTTGATTGGTTAATTGAGCTCTAATTCTCATAGCATCCTCGTCAAGCTCTTGTCATCCCTAATTGTCATTAGTATCCATGGGAACATAAATTGATATCGGAATTCAATATGGGATCATAATTGTCTTTAATGAGCATACCCACGATGAACTTCATCGTGAGATTAACCATGAAATTGCATTATCCTGACATCTTAGTTATAATCTCAGTCATATTGAGTTGACACCAGCCTAAAATGAGATCGTCACCAGACCTCTGAACAAACTAATAATGTTCTTATTCAGTGAGTGAGTTTGAGGGAGCTGGGAGGGAGGGGGGTGCTAGGAAGAAGGAAGGTAGGTGGGGGGACGCAAGAAAGAAAGAATATTCATTGGGGAATTTAAGAGTGCGAGTGAGGAGGGAGGGAGGGGAAATATCATTGGAAAATTTAAGAGCGAGAGCGAGGAGGGAGGGAAAGGGGGGAAGAAGGGGGGGGGGGGGAGAAAATTCATTGGAGAATTAAAGAGTGAGAGAGAGAGAGAGGGGATGGATGGAGGGAGAATATCTGTTAAATATTCCATGATCTAGAAATCGAATCAATTTGTGGTGCAGTCTTTCAGTAGGTTGATCATTGATATAAAGCTTCTTAGTTAGGATATAGGATGTTCAATGTTTCCTCCTATAAATGATAGATTAAGGGCTTTGATGAAGATGTAGATGGTTCTAAAGGATGAACTCCTATTAACCTGTCAAACACGATAAGTTTGAAGCAAAGCATTCTTAATATATCATGCTAACAAATATATCCCAGGGACCAGGGGCAGATCCAGGATTTTCCAAAAGGGGAGGGGCACATTTGCCCTTCAAAATTTGACAAGCAAAAAAAAAAAGGTCTCCAATAAAATTATTTGGTGTGACTCTCATAGGGGGGGGGGCACAATTGTGTTTGAATGGCATATTTACATTAAAATATTGATTATGGCTCTCAAAAGGGAAGGGGGCATTGGCTGGATGTGCCCCCACCCCCCAGATCCACCACTGCCAGGGACTTATTTTAATTAAAGAAGAAACTGCATCATTTTTTTTAATGGTATTTTATTTCAAGATTGTTTGCAGCAGTGGTGGATAAAGGGCACATCTGGCCCATGCCCCCCCTTTGAGAGCCGTAGTCAATATTTTTAATGTATGCCGTTCTCATACAAGTGTGCCCCCCTTTTGAAAGTCACAGCATATATTATTAATGGGAATATGTTGTCATTACACAAGTGAGGACCTTTTTTTCTTTTTTTTTTTTAATAGCTTTTTAAGCTTTCCTCCGGAAAATGTGCCCCCCCTTTTTGGAAAATCCTGGATCTGACCCCTGATTTGCAGTATGAGCTAAACTATACAATTACAAATATTTTTACAGATACAATATTAATGCATAGACACAGCAATATTTATTGAGAAGTAATATTATAATAGTATTACAAAAATATATACAAAGCATGAAGAAATATGAAACCCATAATATATTTTTTTGAGAAATATGAATGTACAATAATTGTAATGATTCTAGGTAATTCCAGAGCTGTCTGTACTATGTATAAATAGTTTATGATATCTTATAAGGTAATAAGTTATCAAATTAAGGAAAAAAAAGTAACAAGCAATAACAAAATATGTAAAATAGCTCTGTGTTTAGGTTATACTTGTATTCATATTGGCCTAGTATTTTTGAATTGGCTCAGAATCCTTAGATTAAAAAACGTGTTTTTGTAGCTGTAGTTTGGAAATATTTAAGAGGTTTCAATTTAACCACATAATAAGTTCCTGGGGGGGGGGGGGCAGTCAAATATATTGCTGTACAAACGTGTGACCAAAAAAACGTGTTTAAAGGTTTTTTTTTCAGTTTTGGATGCGGGCCGTGCGTGCACTCATTAAGGGTATCAAAAACACTGATTTTCAAAAGAAAGGGGTAGTTTTGAAAGACTGGTCAATGGTCAATCGCAGGGTCAAACGTATGTAGGGTATTTTTTTTTCCAAAGCTTTTTTTAAAGACTAGCCAAACATGTTAAGGGTTTTTTCCCCCAAGCTTTTTTCCGGGGTCATATTCTGGCAAAAACTTGTTTAGGGGCCAAAATGTGAAAATAAAGCCCGCGAAAAACTTGTTTAGGGGGTTATTTTGCACACAGAGAAAAACTCGTTAAGGGGGTGTTTGGGAATAATTTTGCCACGCGTGTGTACAGCAATACATTTGACTGGACCCCGGGAATAGGTTGCGTTTGATAATCTTTGCTCACTCACTATAGCATTATGGTTGAGTGCATGCCCCAAGCTTGCATGGTGTGTGAGTGGTGCAATGTTAAAAGCGGATGGTGGTTGTATGATTCTGTGTGATCTCACATGAATGTAGGGGATACCATGTTTGTAGACAAAAAAATGTTTTGTAGGAGTTTCCTGATGAAAAAAGAAAACACATAAAATAGCTGGAATTTTTGCCAAAGGTTCCTATATTTTGGATTTTATTTCAGTAAAGAATTACCGGGCACTTGGCCAGTGGCATTCTGGTCTTAATATAGTATCTTCATGCAAAATAGTCGGGAGAATAATATGCAAAAATCTGTTGTTGTTTTTTCAGATGATCAGAATGATTTCAATTGTTAAAATACCTTCTGTTCATAATACTATGATAGTAATACAACATATTGAATTTTCATTCTGATTGTGATTTATTGATCTTTTCTTCTACTTCAATGAGTGCATTTTTTAAGCTTAATAATGCACAGATATTTAACCTTTTAAACTTTGCACCAAAATCACTATGTGAATGCATTGGCTTCAAATTGGGACTAATTGGCCCGAATTCACAAAGGTGGTTTTTAAAACCCTCGGTTGAACCCATGGTTTATGCAGATTTTCTGTATAAATTACGCTTAATTTAGTACGTATCGGGTGCGTGTATAAACAATGTCCAATGCTGATGCACGCTTTTGTCACAGTGCACCAATTTGACGCCTTTTACCATGGTTAGATACGCTATTTTATTCACGAGTCCACTGTTTCAAGAGTGGACTCGTTAGTTCAAAACAGTTGACTTATGAATAAAATAGCGTACTTAACCATGGCAACAGGCGTCAATTTGGCGCACTGTGACAATAGCACGCATCAGGATTAGACATTATTTAATATACGCGGTAAAATAAGCGTAATTTATACAGGAAATCTGCATAAACCATGGACTCAACCGTGGGTTTTCAAAACCACCTTTGTGAATTCGGGCCAATGTGAAAGTTCTGTTGGCAGCGTACCCATCCACCCGCTATAACCCTTTGCTATCTGCCCTGGAATTCTATAATTGCAGATTTGGGTAAACTCTATGGCCCGTATTCTGAAGTCGGGTTTCATTTAAACTCTGGTTTAAAGTTGTGTTCTAACTATGGATAGCTAGTAGTGGCATAAATCTCTAACAGTATGATTTTAATGCATCAGCTAATTTTTCTCTCAAATCATTAACTGTTTCGGAAGGACAAATAAGATAGCTTTCTTCACCATTCATGGGTTCAGGAAAGAGCACAGTAAACATAAGAAACATAACATATGAACAGATTTTGACATGTTTAGCTTGCCATAATTTTAGCAGAGTTAGACCACGGTCTAAGTTAAACCAGAGTTCAGAATACGGGCCCGTATGTGCAGCGCTTGTTATCACTTCTAAAAGGGCAGTCACACCTTGTATTTAAGCTAACATATGCTGACATACTGTACATATGGCTAGCCGTCATTTCATTTTATCCCTTCTGATATCAAGCATTTACATTTGGTAAAAACACAATTTATCAAGAATTCAAATTTATTTATATGAAAATTAATTTTGGCATTAACAAATAGGTAATTTTTGATATCGAGAAATGGGATCAATGGCTTGCCGCATCCTATGTATAGCATATGCTGGCTGAGACGGTAAGATATGACAGCCCCCTTTTAACAATGATAATAATAATTACAATTAATCTGTCTCGAATCAGCTCTTTGTGTGAAAACTACTTGGAGAAAGAGAAAAATGAAAGCCGAGAGGCCTTTTATCTTGTAGCTGAGAAAACGCAGGAAGTCACATTTGGACTTGGTAGCTTATGTGACGCGAGAGTCTTCCTGCATTTTCAATTCTGCTGATTGATCCATTGTTTGTACATGGCAAAGCGTTAAACAAGTGATTAAAGTATTATTTTCTTTGAGAAGAGGATCCCCTTCTCCCACTGCTATTGCCTTGTTTTACAACATATTCGCAAGTCCCTAGGTATTTTGAATACAATCGTCGTCTGAGTGTAATAAAGCTAGGAGCTTCAAAACAATTTGCAACTCACAGTGACTTGGACGATAGAAAATGATGTTTAGAGATGAATATTGATCCTTCTTCATCAGAATAGGGCAATCACTAAAAGCAAGTCATCAACTGTGTATCTTGTTAAAAAACAAAAACAAAGGATGATTAAAGGGCAATCCAGTCCTGAAAATAATTTCCAATAATGTAAGATGTTGAAGCTTGGAAAATCAAACAAATTTGAATTTAAGAATGGAGTTGGAAATAAGTTAGGCCATCGATGATAAGCAATTTACAAAATATTATTTGAAGGTTTCTATTGTGGGAGAAGAATTCATTATCAAGTCTCCAAGGTATACCATGTTTTTTTTCTTGGATGTGAAAACTCCTTACATGTACTTGGGTAGTTTTCAGTACCGTACTTCTCATTAATCCTTTTACACAAAACAATGCCTTTAGAGCCATTGGCCCTTATTCCAAAGTCAAATTCATCTTAAACTTAAACTATCAACTTAATTAGACCATGGTCTGACTCTGTAATAAAATTATGGGAAGCTGATAATATCAAATTTAGTTTTTCTTATTTTTTGAAATATTTACTTCTTTGTTTCCCCATGCTCTAATGATGAAGAAAACTATTTCAGTTGTTATTCCAAAAAAGTTATGAATCAGTTGAGTCACAAATGAGTTGATAGCTTGAATCCGTACTATTAGAAATATGTTGCACAATTGGTAATCCATATAGTTAACTACAATTTTAGGCCAGAGTTTCAATCAAACGTGAGTTTTGAATACAGGTCTAATAGTTACAATATCATGATGTGAACTTGGATAATAAAGACAAATTACTTATTCATCTTCTTGATGTTTTCATTTTTTTTTGCCTTGACCGGATAAAAAAACTACCACCTGTGAATAATGAACAAGCTGAGCATATGTTACAATGATACATGACTTTCAACCCAATGATGCATAGACATGTGTCTAAAATGTAGCGCAAATGTGATGTCACCTGTTAAAAGAAAATTATCAAGTAAATTTTGCGACCTTAACCTTTCATAACATTTTCCTTTAAAAAAAAATTGCATTCCTAACAAAGTGGTCCATCCTTATATTGTAGATATTAGTTGAGGAAATGGGAAGAAGAATGAAAGAATCTGCCTTATATGGTTTACCCAGGAGTTTGTTAATGGCAACTCCGTAAAATAATCAACCTTTTTGTACATTTGACCCCCATTTTTCTCAAGTTTTACTTCACTTCATAAACTGACCAAGTCATGATCATTTGAGAGCATTACAGACTGTCAAAAGAACCAGAAATCAGAGAGAGAAAATTTCATGAAGGTCCCACATATATAGGGTCGGACATATACCGGTATACATATTTTATGGAATTGCCCTAATGTCTTTTCGGTTTCATGACATTTGCTCCAGCGACAATTGCTCCAATAGAAAATCTGCACATTAAGCTAAACATAAAACCTAACCTCAAAAACTAAATAAACCGTAATCCTTATCTTTACATTATTCTGAACCAAACACTCTATTATAACCCTTACACTTATCCTATACTTTCTGAGATATTAAGACCGGAGCAATTGTCGCAGGAGCAAAATGTGATCAGGGACGTTAGAGGGCCCTCTCACGTCCCTGGTTTTATTTTTTAAGAAGTTGATTTGAATAAAAAGAGAAAAATCCAACAAGCATAACACTGAAAATTTCATCAAAATCTGATGTAAAATAAGAAAGTTATGACATTTTAAAGTTTCGCTTAATTTCACAAAACAGTTATATGCACATCCTGGTGGGTATGCAAATGAGGAGACTGATGATGTCATCCACTTACTATTTCTTTTGTATTTTATTATATGAAATAGGGAAAATCCTATTTTTCTCCTCATGTCAAGTGAAACAATGATAAATTCCTCCCTGATCATGTGGAATGAGAATTGTTTAATGCTATATGAATCAGTCAAGTTGGTCCTTATTGTCAAATCTGTAAAAAAATGAAATATTGTATAATTCAAACAATAAAAAACAAAAGAAATAGTGAGAGAGGGCAACGACGGTCTCATTTGAGTCATGCATATCACTGTTTAAAATGACATAACTTTCTTATTTTACATCCGATTTTGATGAAATTTTCAGCGTTTTCCTAGTTTGATTTTTCTCTATTTATTCAAATCAACATTTTTGTGGGGAGGACTTGACCTTTAATACAGACTTTACAGTTATCGGATTCCTCTTTTTGGGCTCCCATCGTGTTAGATAATGAGAAGATCATCCAAGATTTTCGATGACAGCCACATCTCTTTTTTTCATCCTGCTTTCCGACTCATTCCCTAATTAAAACATCAACCAATAATTCCTCTGACGGCTCTTTCACCCACACCCAATGTAAATTCATATCTAAATTCCTCATGTGCGACTAATTATTAGAGAAACATGACTGTCTCCTGTTATGTACCACTTATTCAAGAGGATATACCAGATTAATCATAACATTCACTAATTGCCGTCATGCTCCCAACCATATGTGCATTTTAGGGGATTTGGTAATGTGTTTTGGTTATCAGACACAGTGACTATGTTTGCAACATGAGTACGCCCATGCAAGCTAATCTCAAAATTCGGGGTATACATGTCAAACTCTGATATTTAAAGGCCAGTTCTATCTTGAAAACAAGTTGATTTGAATTAAAAGAGGAAAATGAATGTAGTAGAATGCTAAAATGCTGTTGGAGTCAGATGTAAAATAAAGAAATACATGCCTTTGCATTGCATTTATGAAATAGTTTCACACAACAAAAAATGCAAATGCGTACAGGCAGGGGCGAACATCTGGGCATTTTTAATCTCGAGCCCTAGCAACTGACTGGCCAATGAAAACAGTGCACTACCGACCTGTATAGCAGCGCAGCGTTTTGGCATGCCTACAATGCATAATACACAAACATCACATTTATGCTTTGTACTGAATGTTGTGATAATCGAGTTTACCCATTTTGTTATCTGAAAGTTTACAAATCTTTCTGAAATATTCAGTGCTGTTTCCGACATGATTTCATTGTGTTTCTTATACTTTGTTTTCATCGCAATAAGGTCAGCGGCTGTCGCCGTTAAGCGGATGTGACGTCACTCCACCCTCGCCTTTATTTATGGTATTCAAATGGGGGAACCAATTATGCCACACAAATGTTATGTGACTTTTATTTATTTTCCAATGTAAAATATGGTTTGACTTAACGAAACTAATTGAGAACCCTGGTCTTGTGAGAACATCTGGTCTAATGAGTGAATTTTCCAACCCTCTACTAATCATATCTATAGAAATGGATTAGTAAAGACAACATGAGTATCACCTAGGATGACATTTATTATCATGTTTCATGATATTGAACATAGCTGACTAATTCATGTCACCACACCTACATCTGCTCTACAAATTGGCAACCTTGAATGACATTCATTTGTTACACACTCATTATTTCATGTATGCGACTGTAATTGAATGGTTAGATGAGATCAAGTTGAAGGAAACAGATGTTGTTTTTTCTAATTGCTTTTTAAAGAGCTTTTGTTGTCATTTCTTGCAAATTAGATTAAGCAATTGTAACAGATCAAGTCATCATATGCAGGGGTCACATAACAGGGTCACATAACATTTCTTTCAATAATTGTGAAAAAAAAGTTAAATGAATGGTTCCTCTGCCCCCTGACATGAACCATCATTTCTGTTCATTTGTATTGACATCGATTCTCTCATTTCCATTTCACTGTGTTGTGTATGTAATCTTTTAAGCAAAATTTTATAATGTCATAATTTTCTTACTAGTATTTCAAATCCGTTTTCGATGAAATTTTAGCTTTACGCTTATTCGATTTTTTTTCTGTTTTTATTACAATCAACTTTTTGTTGGGGTGAACCCTGTTATAGAGATGCCATGTTCAAAGGCCAGTTCTGTGTGAGATTTCCTTGACTCTGCGTGAGATTGCAGGGATTGTGTATAAAATAATATGGGGATAGACTGTGATACATGCATCCGGGGGGGGGGGGGGGGAGGGGTACTCAGTATAAATGTATGATACGTATGTGCCGCGGTTGAGACCCCCATTTTCAGCCTAAATTTCAGCCATAGAAATTCCAAGTTTTTCCCGTTCCGGAGACCCTCAAATTTGTGATTTCTCGCTCCAGAGAGCGCCCGTCTTGATCTACTCCAGAGCCATTATACCGGCATGCCGAAGCTCCCCGCGCCCGAAGCTAACTTGCGCTGGCCCGATATGAATCTAGCAAGACGTGCGTGCGTTTTGCGCCTACGATCTAATGAGTTTCGGAGACCCCCATTTTTTATGTAGTCTGTTCCAGAGCGTTGCATTTTTAGCAATCGTTGATCCAAGAGCCGTTCCGGAGACCCCCGTTTTAAGACCAAGATTTAGTTCCAGACCCCCCTATTTTCGAGTTGGCGCGGCACATAGGTATCATGTTATAATTCGAGTACCCCCCCCCCCCGGGACATGCATGAAAAAGAGATTTGAGGGGATGAGCAAGAGACCCCAATGCAGGGGGCTCACACATAATGTATGAGACTTGGCATGTCTGCCCTATCCTTTAAATAAGAGAAAATGGCAACCTATCAAGTATCATTTGCTTCTTAATAAACAATTTGCTCAAGATTTTATTTATTCCAAAGAGATGCTAATATTATCTGAGGGAAGGGAAATTCCCTATGCCTCAGAGATTTGGTTTTAAATGCAGAATTTTTTAGGAGCAAGTTTTTCTGGAGTCAATGTCATGAATCCTGTTGATCTTTAAGCTTTTGTATTGAAACCTTTTCTTTCTCATATTTTTTTTCCAGGCAAGAAGAAGGTTCATTGACCTATGATGAATCGGTATGGAAGAGATTTTCATCTCCTCAGAGCGCACCTACTACACCAAGGGTATGTAAAGCTTTTTAAATGTCAGACTGATGATTTGATAGGATCCTCTTTCATGATAAAATAACATTTTTTATATCATTGCTCCTGCATCAATTTTTATTGCCGTATTTTGATTTGTCAGCCTGATTAATATAAACTTGTACTGTATATTATGATAAATACCATTTATTCACATATCTTTCCTTGATTTTCTGTATCAAATTCCCTGTTTTCTGTTTTGTTTGTTTGATTTTCGGGTGAAGGGGGGGGGGGGCTCTTTTCCGCCCCTATTCGTGAATTTGCGGGTGCAGACTTGGTGCAAAATGTTTTTGTTCATGGTCGAGGACCAAAATAATTTGGACTACTGGTATTCATGTGCTGCTGTTAGAGTGATTTCTAAATGAATACTTTGTGAGAGCAAATACACTTAAAGGACAAGTCCACCCCAGCAAAAAGTTGATTTGAATAATAAAAGAAAAATCCAACAAGCATAACACCGAAAATTTCACCAAAATCGGATGTAAAATAAGAAAGTTATGGCATTTTTAAGTTTCGCTTAATTTCACAAAACAGTTATATGCACATCCTGGTCGGTATGCAATTGAGGGGACTGATGACATCACTCACTCACTATTTCTTTTGTATTTTATTATATGAAATATGAATTATTCTAATTTCTCCTCATTGTCCTGTGAGACAAAGTTTTATTCCTCCCTGAACATGTGGTATTACCATTGTAATGACATCTTTTGGCTAAGTTAAGTTGGTCCTTAATGTCAAATTGGTAAAAATTGAAATATTGTATAATTCAAACAATAAAAAACAAAAGAAATAGTGAGTGATGGACATCATCGACTCTCTCATTTGCATGTCACTGAGTTGTGCATATAACTGTTTTGTGAAAATAAGCGAAGCTTTAAAATGTCATATTTTTACATCCGATTTCGATGAAATTTTCAGCATTATGCTCGTTTGATTTTCTCTATTGATTCAAATCAACATTTTTCTGGGGTGGACTTGACTTTTAACTTTCTAAAGAGAGAGGAGATTACAGGGTGCACGAGAAACATGGCGATCTGACACAAACAATAAAGAGTAAATAATTTGAATACTTCATCATATTTCCCCTCATCTCTCATGAAGTTGTCCTTGGTTGTCATATACTGCCCTCGTGAGGCCTCGTCAAAGAAGATTTGGAACGATATGAAATTCAATATGACATTATCCAGATAATGATGCTGGATTGGCATGGTCATCTAACCCTCCGGACAGGAACTATCCATTTGATGTGGGATTCAGTCACTATTTACAATCTAAAAATGCTGTTTAAAATTTTAAGCATGTTAAAAAGCCTGTCACTTCAACAAGTATTGTTTAAAATTTTGAACAATCATTTCATTTTTTAACAACTTATTTAAAGTTTAAACATCCTGTTTAAGAATTTAAACAACTTGTTTAAAAGTTGAGACAATTTTTGTTCGAGTGACGGGATTTAATAATGTGCTTTATATTTTTACAGTGTATAATGCCAAATCAGGGTGTTGACACTCCACAATTTGGTGTTGTGAAATGGACTGCATCAAGCATTTACACCAGTGTTTATGTAATTTAAGGTGTTTCTTCAACACCCATGGTGTTATATTCAAACTTCATGGCATAATTTGAACTCCTGAGGTGGTATTCCCACAACATCTATTGAGGACTAAATAAAGGACTGAACTTCTTGACATTTTGTTATGTTTTGACTGTATGAAGTAGTGATCATAGACCTTTTTTGGAGGAAGGGGGAGGAATAAGATTTGGAGGTAGAGAAGGAATATACAAAGAAGAACAATACCAAAATCATTTGTGTCTGGAAATCCCTTTTATTTTTCTCTTGATATTCACTCATTAGCTTTAATTCCTTTCCTGTGAAAAGAAGATTCCCTTGATTTTGACCTTTTTTTTTTGTTTTGTTGGGGGGGGGGGGGTCTTCTATACCACTGACCCCCCCCCCCATAATTCACTTACAATTTATGTCATTTAAAGAAAGTGTATCCTGTGACATTTCATGGTATGCTCATGTCTGTAGCAACAAGAAAAATAGTAACAGAGTAATAGATGTAGAATTCTCTTCCTGACTAAATGCCCTTTTGAAGCAAATCCACTTATGATGATGGTTGATTCAGATTTAGTCTGGTTAAAATGCTATTGCTTGTAGTACACATAACTTTAATTATTCCAGTGATATATACTACCCCCATTACCCCCATCTAAAAAAGTGAAATAAAGTTAGATCTTTAAAGGTCAAGTCCACCTCAGAAAATTGTTGATTTGATTTGAATCAATAGAGAGAACAAACTAGCAAAACGCTGAAAATTTCATCAAAATGTAATGTAAAATAAGAAAGTTATGACATTTCGAAGTTTCGCTTGTTTTTAACAAAACTGTTATATGCACAATTTAGTCACGTGCAAATCAGAGAATCGATGATGTCCCTCACTATTTCTTTTGTTTTTTTATTGTTTGAATTGTACAATATTTCAAGTTTTACCAATTTGACAATATGGACCAACTTTACTGAACCATACAATGTTATGATAATGGTAATACCACATGTTCAGGGAGAAAATTAGAATATTTCATATAATAAAATACAAAAGAAATAGTGAGTGATGTCATCAGTTCTCTCATTTGCATACCAACTGGTATGTGCATCTAACTTTTTTGTGAAATTAAGCGAAACTTTAAAGTGTCATAACTTTCTTATTTACATCCGAATTTGATGAAATTTTAAGCGTTGTGCTTGTTGGATTTTTCTCTCTTTATTCAAATAATCTTTTTGTTGGGGTGGACTTGTCCTTTAAAGGGGTTGTCACAGCTGCATGTTTTAGCCCACTTATGCCGATGTACTGTACCTACGGCCGGATATTTCCTTTTTAATCCCATTTTTTCCAATATCAAGCATTTCATTATTGCATTTTGTTAACATCACAAAATTTCAAGAATTCAAATTGTGTACAATTATGAAGAATCATTCATATTGTTAACAAAAGGTGAGTCTTGATACAAAGAAATGGGATTAAGAAAGCAGCTTGCCGTACCCTAAGTGCGTTGGCATGCGCTTGCTAAGACGGTCAGGTTTGAGAGTTTCTATAGGAGTTAATATAGATCAAAAGGGAATTTCAAGTTCATGAAGATCTCACTCCATATGCATTCTAAATTTGTTTTCATTGAGAGATTTGTTTAGTCACTTATAAAAGAGTGAAAGTTAACCGCTGTACTCTATATTTACTTTAGATTTATTTAAAAAACTCTCATATCAGAGGCGAACATTTTCACTCTAGTTATGGAGAGATTAGATTGAAAAAGGGTTAAAACATTCACATTGCAATGAGAGTATAGAGTGGGGCTAAGCATTAGCCAATCATAGAAGTCAAAATTGCATGTTAATCATGCGCTGTGTGGCAAAATCATCAATATTCATGAGCCATGTGATAGTCCAGCGTTGAGGTTTTAACCCCGGATAAGCAAATAAAGAAACCAAATAGAGATAGTATGGGGGTAAGGAAATGCAGTGTGAAAAGCATCATATAATATCTTTTGGAACTCAGAAATCTTTTTGACAAATAAATACATGTGTTTGCATGATTTGGTTGAAAAATTGCTTTGATTAGGTAAATTTTGAGTCATGGAAGGCTGACTTAGTCAAGTATCCCTTAAATTATATATAGGTATATGATATTCCTGATTATGAAAAAAACTCTTTTAAAGCAAGTGGGGTTTTCCTTCAAGCACAATATTGTAAAGATTAAACCACAGGATTTACAATGATAGTTGTCTTATTGTGACTCATGTCTAGAGTCACTCAGACATAGGATTTAATCTATTATGAATTTTCTGGCCATTTCCTTCTGGTCATCTTCCTGTTGCTTGTCAGAATACCTCAGGCAAATCAATCACCAACAAGGCAACTGATAAAAAGAAATTCACAGTTGGATTCCTCATTTATTTGATCTTTTATTTTAGCCTTATTGGAAACTTAACAAATGAGCTGGTTTTCTGTGTTTTATGATTTCTTCTAATTTGTTTGAAAATGTCTTTTTTTTTTTTTTTTTTATTTCACATGTTTTGAATTTGGCCTCACTTTGTATTTATATTTTAGGGCCTACAAGGATTACAGAATGTAAGTTATGGAGCCACTCAGCTAATAGAGTACTAATGATAAAATGGATAGATAGATGGATGATTAGGTGAATAGATAAATAGATGAAAAATAAAAAAAATAGATAAAACAAATAAATCAATCGATTGATAGAAAAATTTAATAAGATAAATGAATGTTTAAACTGTAAATATAATGAATGGATAAAATGAATATAAATGGTTGGTTCCATTAATGAATGAATTTAATTACCATTTGATTAGTCATTGAAATTTATCTAAATAATACAAGTATTTTGAATATTCATATTTATTCATTGCAAACATCACAGTTGGATTATGTTATGTTCAGTGAAAATTGAGATTCTCAGTTCCATGACGGATGGTGACATTTTTACAGAAATGCCAAAAAGATTTCTATCCAAGAGACTCGTAATTTAAGATCAGTTGTGAGTACCGGTAGTGACTAGCTAAACATTAAATCTTTTGACAATTTAAAAGTAAATCCTTAGGATTGACAATAAATCCAATGTTGTGCTGCTTTCTGAATTCTGAGTGTTTCAAATAATCGGTTGTGCAGAGTGACCAGCTGAATATCATATTTTGATATAAACCTTGTGGATTTGAATATAAAACTAAAAGACTTGAATGTAATATTTTTAGATTTAAAAGTTAATCCTCAAGATTAAAAATAAATCCAATAATCGCTGGTCACTATTCACAGCCACTCTGGATTGATTATAAATCCTTGAAATTCAGAGTGTGCATTGCATGACCATTTTGTATAATCAAAACTGTTTAAACAACCCCCACATAGACGTAATCTAAAGCTAGAAAACCCAAAGGAAGTTCTTGGTGACTGTATGGCCCGTTCCTCTGTCACCTTACACCATATTTCATCAATTCTTAAAATAACGAAAGATCTGGGAATTCCCTTGTCTAGATCTCTCAGCTGGTCAAGATTGACGGGAGATGTTTTTGAGAATTGACCAAAATGATTAATACCCTGTTGGAGGCTGAGATTCATTGGATATTTCCATCTTGTGGTTGTGTGTTTGTCTTTGGGTTGGCTTAGGCTTGATTTCCTAAGGTAGCATGAGCATTTATAACAAAATCAAATAAATAATAAATATGTATAGCACCTAATATACCTCTTTATCATAAGTCTCTATATTAAAGCTCTCTACAATAAATGCAGTACTAATTACCCTGACTTTAGCTGAGCTAATGTTATATGCTCAAGTATTTCAAGGAGTTGATTTCTGCCAGGTACCTATTTACCTCACCTGGGTTGAGTGCAGCACAATGTGGGTAAATTTATTGCAGAAGGAAATTATGCCTTGGCTTGGATTCGAACCCACGACCCTCTGTTTCAAAAGTCTGGAGACTTAACCACTTGGCCACAACACCCCCTATATAAAATTATCATAATATAATATCATTGGTTAATTTGGAGTCATTTTTATCATTATGACTGTATCATAAAACCTAGTGAATTGTCATATATAATAAGGTGATGTTGTGTGTGCGACCCTCACAAATGACCTTCACAGAGAATATGTAAATTTCAAACACGCGTTTTAGCGAATTTACAAGACACTCTTGCTCATCATTTGTAGGGAAATAAGAAAGGACTTGACCGTGTTTTGACAAGACACTCTTGCTCATCATTTGTAGGGAAATAAGAAAGGACTTGACCGTGTTTTGACTTATAAACATAATATTAAATTTACAACCTTTGAAATTATTGGACAATGCCTGATCGTATTTTTGCAGATTTTTTCTTCATTTGTCTTCATTGCAAAATTCGCTTAACGGGAAATATTTGCAGACGGATATATTTGATCATGATACATTATTTCACTTGAAAATTTTGAAATCAATTGCTTGATTGGATGATCTTGTTTAGATATGAAGTTAGATATATCTGAAATGGATTTTCACAAGCCCCTTCCTATTCTTACAAGAAAATCCAGAGCCACTCTTATTTGTGTGGAGTCAAACTTGACTCGAAGTGGCGCCAGTTGGGAGGCGACTTTATTCAGATTCAAAGTGACTCCGATACCGAATGGGTGGTGTGGCATCAGCTGAAAAAAAATTCACTCAATTCTGATTCAAAGTAACCTTGGAAAGAGTCATTTTGACTCGAAACAGAGTAGACTCCTGAATGGAATTTGACTGCTCAGAAGTAAGAGTGAGAAATTACTATAAAATATCTTGAAATTTATTGAAATACAAAAATCTGTATCTTTGGTGTCTTATTATTGTTCATGTATCAAGCACCAATGGAACTGGATATGCTGATTTAATTTTCCAAAATTCACCACATGAGGGCAGCACAAAGTTTCTGTCATTCACTTGTTATTCTGTTGAATTAGTTTGCTATGTTTGCGAGACTAAACAATATCAATATTATTTAAGATACTGCTTTTAAATTGCTGTAATTGAAAGACTAGTAAACATTGTTAATATCCTCTTCTGAATTTTATTATCATTTTGTAAGAATTATCTGACTTGAAATGGAAAAGTCTGTAATATCACAATACTTTTGAAATCTTAAAAGAATTGAGATTATTGAATATTCATTTGAAGCTTTCACCTGTATGAAAATGAGAGTGAAGAAGAGAGTCATACAGACCTGCCAACCAGTATGTTTTGGGCGTATTTAGTATGTTTTTGCAACCAAAATACGGCAGTATGTTTTTTTTTTTAAAAATATGTTTTTGTAAAAAAAAAAGTAAAAAAGATCAATGTAATTTTAGGTAACTTTTTTTCAATCATTTTGTTAAAACCAGGGTGAGATATACACATGTTTCAATGTTTCTTTGTTTTCATCTGCAAGAGCAGTGCGCATTTTAGCTTGCTTGCAGCTTGAGCGCCGCGATGAACGAGTGCGCCACACATTTTATTATGAAATACACTTTTTTGGGGAAAGATACATTTTTTTTAAAATCATAGAATACAATTTTTCATTCCCAGAGGTTGGCAGGTCTGGTAATATGTTTATGCTGATGCCATTCCATTCACTGCACCATTGGGGGAAATTTGTATTGAAGACAAGTGATAAATAAAGCTATAGAAAATCTTAAATAGAGTTATTAGAAAAGGTGAAGAAATTAAATTTCATGGCTAAGGTGCTCTCTTAAGGCTACGTAATGCAGTCTTCCGTGGATGTTGTTTCCATGGCAACGTATCCTCCCTGTAAGCTTATTTCACACCTGACATATCCTGGATGTAAAGAGCAGCATTTTTTTTTCTTTGTATTATCCTTTTTCTGATAATCCAATACCCCAATTTCGAGTGTACTCGTCTTTCAACTAAGACTCTTGTTGTCTTTAGAACATGGAACTTGAGATGTTTTACTCTAATTCTAGCGATTTCCAGCTGTCAGATCATATTTGTAGAGTTGATAAGTTGTGGTGATAGAGTGAATAATAGTTGTTTTTTACTGTCTACATCTTGTAAAACTCCATGTTCCATAATTCCAATATTTTGTATTAAAATGGAACATGTATGAACATACAAATTTTGTTTATTTTTGCTTACTTTTCTTAAAGGTAAAGTTCTTTCTCAAGCAAGAATAATGCTGAAAATTTTCATCGAGATGAAGAGGAGAAATAATCAAAATTAGAATCCATTTTCCACTGTATTTTGTATTAATATAGAACATAACTCTGAGAAACATACAAATTTTGATTGTTGTTTACCTCCACCAAGTATAATGCAGAAAAAGTCATCAAAATCAAATGTCGCATAAAGAAAGTTATGACACATTAAAAGTTCACTTAATTTCACTGAAGTGCTATAGTCCAAACATGGATGTATGCAAATGAAGGAACCTATTTATTTTCATTTCATTATGTTAATATTCAATGTGTCCCTTTTTTTAAATTCTGTATGACTCACCTTTAACATAAGGTGCAAGTATATAACCTAATATAAAAGAGCTTCTGCACTGAATGATATTAAATGCTCCCTGTAAAAGTATTTAATCAGGATAACTGGTTTTAACACACATCAGCCAGAAATGAAGAAAGATAGATCTATATATGTATGCTTCTTCATTTTAGATTAAGTCTGCATATATATTTCGGTGTTATACTACAGATTTTCTCCCCAAATATTATGGATTATGTGATCTTAAGATTCAGAACTGGAAATGCTAGGTGGCATTTAGACCAAGCAGATCGGTTTAATATCGGGGGTGAGACTGCACGATAACAGGATCGGACAGGATTAAAACCGGCAAATAAATTTTTGACTTCTTGAAATGAGTTTTGCGGGAGATCGTGGGAGTGATAAAGCTTTACTGGATTTTCACACATGCATGGATTGACCTGTTGCCCAAGCGATGTTACCTTATATGGTCATTGATAAATTATAGCTGCAAATTTGAGATGATGTCATTCTTAGATTATATATTCTATCTACTTTTTACCACCAGTAAAGCCTTCTATGGCATAGGCATAAATATATGAATATATGTCAGCATTTTCCAACATATACTCATAAGAAACAGATTTTTTTGTTGCTTCATTTAATTCTTGATGTGATATTTACTCTTTGTTTATGTTAACATTACTATTATCATTATTTTATATTTTATTATGTATGATTATCATTGTCATCATCATAAATCATTAATATTAAAGAAACTAATATTGCTTTATTTCAATAATTTGTTTTCTCCAGCAACTATTCCAACAGAAGACGGCGACCTGTGAACCCATACCTGGCCGGGGGTCACCCATACCAGGGCGGGGTTCACCCATCCCCTCTGTGGTACAGCAGATCTCTCTCATCAAGGGCGGTTATGGGAAGGGGCTGGGATTCAGTATCGTTGGGGGCGAGGATTCACCGAAAGGACGAATGGGTATCTTCATCAAGACTATCTTCACATCGGGAGCTGCCGCAGCAGATGGAAGATTACGAGAAGGTAATTTGAAAACAAAAAATAAGATGAGAAGGCTCCAGTGAAACATGAAAATGTGATCAAAATAATGATCTATATCAATTGTAAGTCTTGTTCTGAAGTTACAATTAATTGTGTTTTGGCACAATTGCTTGGCACTTGAGGGTTTATCACCAAGACTATAAAGGTGCGATATTATAATAATGATAACAATGATAATAATGATAATAATAATAACAACAACAATAATGATAATAATATCAAAGAGATATAAAATAAAAAAATGCATTAATTTCATTAATTGTTGAACGCAAATATCGGTGTGAACAGCGTAATTTCTGATCTCGATGAGATAGTTTCGTGAGAGTGCGTAATGAAGAACACTTGCTTTAGGTTGTCAGCATCACTTATGGACTGTCCTTTATGATCATTAAATGGCAACCAGGCGGGAATTACAAGCCCATAGGAGACAAAAGCCTGGAAGTTTCTCACCAGAGAACTAGATCATCAAATAGGCCAAATAGCAACATCTGTGACCTAAATCCCTAGAAAATACTTTGATGGAATATGACCGAAAATAAATGGGCAGTGTCAGGCGTAGAAAGTGTCGGTCAAAAGGAAGGGCTTTTGTTCCATTTTCCGTTTACAGAATACAAGGAAGTTGAACAATGAGGCAGCTGACATCTAAATATGTTCTCCCTTTTTACATCGTTGTTCATTTCTCAAAATAGAGATTTCTTTTCTTGATGAAAATCCTGTAATTTATGACAGAGTACCATACTTTATATTTATTTTAATTTCATTATCTTTGAAAGGCCAATTTATTTCCCTTTTAAATGTTGCTTGAGCCCCCATATTTTCAGTGCAGATAAAGCTGGGGTAATGATAGCAGCGCTTTATATCCTCAGGCAAAAAGTCATAAGTATATATCCATCTATTATTTTCATTATTATTAGTCTAATTTCATCGGATTATGCTGTAATGAAATTTGTAGGTCATTTGAACCTTGGGGCCAGGGCTGACATGTAAGTTGTAATCGAATTGAATACACACAATGTTAAACATCAAAATCTATCAACCAATCGATATTCCTAAAAAACCCAGAAAACTGCCAAAAAGAAAGGCAATTAAAAAAGATTGTTTCTCGCGCCATGATACAGAAACATTCATATTGATGTTATTGCCATTGCCAGTGTAATTTTTGTCTCGCCTGCATAGCAGAGCGAGACTATAGGCGCCGCTTTTCCGACGGCGGCGGCGGCGACGGCGTCAACATCAGATCTCAACCTAAGGTTAAGTTTTTGAAATGACATCATAACTTAGAAAGTATATGGACCTAGTTCATGAAACTTGGACATAAGCTTAATCAAGTATTACTGAACATCCTGCCTGACTTTCAGGTCACATGACCAAGGTCAAAGGTCATTTAGGGTCAATGAACTTAGACCATGTTGGGAAAATTATTTTCAAAATCTTAACCGAAGGTTAAGTTTTTGAAATGACATCATAACTTAGAAAGTATATGGACCTAGTTCATGAAACTTGGGCATAAGGTTAATCAAGTATTAGTGAACATCCTGCTCGAGTTTCAGGTCACGTGACCAAGGTCAAAGGTCATTTAGGGTCAATGAACTTTGGTCAAGTTGGGGGTATTTGTTGAATTACTATCATAACTTTGAAAATTTATGGATCTAGTCAATGAAACTTGGACATAAGGTTAATCAAGTATTAGTGAACATCCTGCCTGAGTTAGGTCACATGACCAAGGTCAAAGGTAATTTAGGGTCAATGAACTTTGGCCAAGTTGGGGGTATTTGTTGAATTACCATCATAACTTTGAAAATTTATGGATTTAGTTCATGAAACTTGGACATTAGGTTAATCAAGTACCACTGAATATCCTGTGCGAGTTTCAGGTCGCATGACCATGGTCAATGGTCATTGAACTTTGGCCGTGTTGGGGGTATATAAATTACCATCCTAGCTCTGAAAGTTTATGGATCTAGTTCATAAAACTTGGACATAAGAGTAATCAAGTATCACTGAACATCCTGTACGAGTTTCAGGTCACATGACCATGGTCAAAGGTCAGTTAAGGTCAATGAACTTTGGCCATGTTGGGGGTATTTGTTGAATTACCATCCTAACTGTGAAAGTTTATGGATCTAGTTCATAAAACTTGGGATATAAGAGTAATCAAGCATCACTGAACATCCCCTGTGAGTTTCAGGTCACAAAACCAAGTCAAAGGTCAGTTAAGGTCAATAAACTTAGGCCATGTTGGGGTAATTGTTGAAGTGCCATCATAACTTTGAAATTTTATGGATAGAGTGAATGAAATGTGGACATGGGTGTAGTTGACAGTCTTAAGTCTCCGTTCAAATGTCATTTATGGTCAATGAACGTGGTATCATGTCATTATATGAATTATGTTTTTGTGAATGATTATTTTATAGTAGTTTTCAAAGTTAGCACTGCTGCTATATTAAATTGCGTAATGCAGGCGAGACTGCCAGAGGCGTTCCACTTGTTTATTCTTAGAGGCAAGAATATGTAAAAAAAAAAATTAGTGTTGGAGCAAAGTGGTCAGATGTCTTCAGGGCATTGTATTTTCTTTTAAAATTGAATTTTGAGGGACTTTTGTGCACATTTCATTATTAGATTTTTTTTTCCTTGGGGGGAGTAAAAATTTGCAAAATAAAAAGTAGGTTTTGAAAATTCCTGGCCACCCCTGCTATGTATGGCCATGTACGAAAGGCAATATTTCCCGACAGCAAAAACTATACTACTAATATGATTTATTTCTTGTAGTTGAGTAGTATACTTGGGTCAGGTTCGTATGATCAGCAAGTCCAATATATCTCACAAAGTAGTAAGAGTTAAATGGGATATATACTACGTATGGATCAGTTTCTTCTTGTATATTTCTCTTCCTCCCGACACGATAAAGGTAACTTATCCATTCGAGTTGGAAATCCTTGTTTTCCTGTTTCCATAAAGCTAATTAACCAACCAGCCAGATCATAGTGGGCAGCTTTGATTTATTTCTTGTAGTTGAGTAGTATACTTGGGTCAGGTTCGTATGATCAGCAAGTCCAATATATCTCACAAAGTAGTAGGAGTTAAATGGGATATATATATACTACGTATGGATCAGTTTCTTCTTGTATCTTTCTCTTCCTCCCGACACGTTAAAGGTAACTTATCCATTCGAGTTGGAAATCCTTGTTTTCCTGTTCCATAAAGCTATTAAACCAACCAGCCAGGGGTCCGTTGCAGAAAGAGTTGCGTTGAAACGCAAGTCAAAAAAATAAATCGCAAGTCCAAAATGCTCGCTGCTGATTGGCTGAAAATCAAGTTGCGTATGATTTTTAGAGTTGGGTTTGATTGCAACTCTTTCTGCAACGGGCCCAAGATCATAGTCGGGAGCTCTACAAATATTGCAATGTAATGTCAGCTCTATTCACCAAGCTTCATTTGAGTATTTCAGCTCTGGCCTCGACCATGGGGTGACTAAATATAGTCCATTTCGGATGAGGCCAGATTAGCCAGAGCCCCATTCCTTACGGCTTAAAAGGGATGCATCCCCTCTTTTCCTTAGCCAAAAATTCAACCAAATTGATGAGTTTCCTGCTGTAATGTTGCGTTCAAGCGTCTATTTTTCAACTTAGAATGGTGCTTTTAAAAGATGCTATGCTTAAAAAAGTTTTTCGGGGAAATTTGTGTTGGATGGGAAATAAGTTGTTTGAAAACGCAAACATAAAATGTTGAAATTGGTCCATTTTTTAAATTTGAATCTGCAGAAACAGAGTTGCTGAAAATTACTTGAATACAATAGAATCTCAATTATGATTTTATCACAATATTATAGTGACCTTACTGTTAGTTATTCACCATCTGCGTACATTTCGTATACTTCATGTTGATGTTTAATTCCTGGGACAAACTTCGCAGTGCAGTGCACAGTGACATGTCTCAAAATGAGTGATAATCAGTGTTTTTTTTAATGAAAAATGGCATAGATGCTCTCTGGAAGTGACCATATTTTCATTGACGTTACGTTCTGTGAATCGTGTTTTTTTTTTATTCCATGTTAGGAAGATTGTCTGAATGCACCAAAGTTTGACATGATTAGGAGGTATGGTTTGGGTATCGCAAGCTTGTACCAGTTACATTAAGCCAAGAGCATTAGTGTTACCCAAGATTGCATTATCTCGTCACCCACTTCCTATGTTATATACGAGCATACACTAAAGAGGAACTCTGGTTGTTAGGCAAGGCAGGAGCTAATTTAGGCAGATTTGAACCTAATCTTTGTTTCCTATTGAGTACAGGTGTCAATTCTCAGGATAAAAACATGGTAATCTATTCCACTAGGTATTTTTCTTTCCCTGTCTTGTCTGTTTTCCCCAATTTAGAAAATAATAATACTGCTCTGCTTTTTAAAATAAATTTTACATTGAAGCAATGTTTATAAGTGCTTTAAAAATAATATGTGATTACATTGGTCATCGGATTCTGGCATGCCCGCACACAATGTATATCCTTTCTCCACTTCCTAACGCGCATTCCAACAATAGTTTTCCAACTCAATTGCAAGGCATACTACATACATACATGTAGAGGGTCTCACTTCTGATCTGGTATCCATTAAGCACCTGGGTGGAGAGTGGCAAATTGTAGATTAGTGCCTTGCCAAAGGACAATAGGCCTTGATGGGATTTGAACACACAGCCCTCTGTTTACAAACGCCAGAGTCATGACCGCTACACCACAACGCTTTCACAAATTTTATTTCCTTTTCGTTCCTTTGTTTTAAAAGATTGCAATAGAGTTTATTGAGTTGTTGTCCCTAATCTTCATACGGGGGAGGGGGGGGGGGGGGATATTTCTGTGTTGGTTTTTTTTTTTTTTTTTTGGGTTATCACATTTCTGCATGAAAATGTCAGGAGGGAAGATATGAATGGGTAAATAAATTTGGTTGAAGCCATATAAACTCGGATGGATCTGGATATAAGTATCATTTCATACATTTTGTTATTTCTCATGAAATATATTTATTGTTTTAGAGCTCTGTTATATATATTCTTTATACAGTTTAGAAAAAAAGTGTTCTATATGCGATAGGTTAATACATTTAAATCTACTGGTTTAATACTGTTACCACACCGCTATACCTTGATATTGCGTATCCCTCCAAAAGTCAGGTGATGACAGATGACATTATCACTCTGCCTCTTGATACATCTCAAGAGTAGCACAATCTGTGGTCACCACAGGAAAAATTAGACAAAAATAGACAAAAGAGAGGAAAAACGGAGTTATGCAAAAATAAGGGGTTTCCTTCCGTTCCCACACCAAGTCAACAAGAGAGAGAAAAGAAAGTTATATGGGATAGTAGCGGGACCGAAGTGACACAGCATTGTATGGGTATACCCTTGAGTGATGTGTAACACCAACAATAATGAACAGGTGGGACTAAGCAATATTTCCACTGCGAAATTGGAGGTCATATCGGACATTGGATATACTGCAGATTTGTTTAAATTCAGTTATGTGTGAGATCAATTTGTGATGCTGGCTGTTACATTCTATTAATCTATTCTCGGCAGAAAATCATTCATGACAGATGCTTTCAGCTCAATTATTTGTCTGTTATTTTTAGGTAATTTTACTATTGCACAGGTGGAATGGATTGGCGGGGGGGGGGGGAGGGGAGAGGGAGGGGGGGGTAGGGTGGTTACCAAGTGCAATGCCCTGTGTCCCTACCCATAATTCTTAAAGCTCGATCCTTCCCTCAACGATCATCCCAGAAGGGTCCCATTCTCAATGTGTAGTAGTTCAGTCAAGTATCAATATATGATAAAATCATGGTGTGATATTATTACAAATCTAATTCTCCTAGTCATAACATATTATTACCGGAATCTTATGAAAATTTCAGTTCATACTATCTTTATTACATTAACTGCATTTATACCATGGTTTTAACAAGAGTGAATTGCATTTTTACGTGAGTGAAATGGTAACCACGTATAAACAAAAGAATGATTCACCATTTCTAGTATACGTATATTTTAAAAATCAAATTGTGGTTCATAAACAATTTAGGATCATCATATTGTGTGCATATTGAGTTCTGATTAAGTGTACACATGTGTATGTTTTTTTTAATATTTTATTTCATTATGCCCAATAGGAGATGAAATCATGTCAGTGAATGGTGAAACTTTGAATGGGATGACACATAAACAGGCCATTAATAAATTCAAGGTAAGTTGATCAAATGATTCTGTTGACTACTGAATCATGTAACTCCTAAAGGCTTTGAACAGGGATGACCAAGTTCTAGATGGCAATAGGACCAACTCAGAGCAACCCAAAAACATTTACTCTGAAACTACCAGGAGGGTGTTTCATAAAGCTGCATGTTCATAAGTTAAGAGCGACTTTAAGAACGACTGGTGATCCTTTTTGTGGTAAATGGCATACACCGAAATGTTCATTGGTGATTATTTAGTGCATAAGAAAGGATCACCAGTCTTTCTTAAAGTCGGTCTTAACTTACGAACAGCTTTATGAAACACCCACCTGGTATTCTTTTGCAGTATGGAGAGAATTTTCTAGAAATACTTCCAAAGGAAAATATCTGTATGTTTGCAGAGATTTTACTGAGGTCGTGGGTATTCTTGCAGTGTGAAAGGTAATTGCAAGAACTTTCTCATTCAGCAAGTAGGCCGAGTCTAGTCTATGTAGGGTGCTTTGGTTGTTCGTGTTAAGCTCTGGCTCACTTTACTTGAATACTTAATCCTTCTCTGCAGTCTTATATAAAGAGCGCCCTCTTGTGTTAAGGATGTGAAAGGTTGATTGCAACCATGAAAAACATATATGATGGCAATATAATTTTGAGCATGGTCCTGAAGTGATTACCAATTAAGTTTTTCAAAAATAACTGCAATTAACTTATGATGCATTTTCAGGGATTGATTTCTGTATTTTCTTTTTATGTTACTAAACAATTTTGACATTTTTAAGTACTACCAATGGATCCTGTATTTAATGTATACATCGTATCTGTTGTTTTGAATTTATTACACTCATGAATGCCATTAGTCTTCAGATTTACTGTTAAGTATTTGAATTCAGCCTGAATGAATTTAAATATGATTTGAATGACACAAGATACTTCTTTATCATTCATTCATTGATTGTTTTTTTCTTCTTGCAGCAAGTAAAGAAAGGCGTGGTGACCCTGACGGTGAGGAGTCGATTCTCTCCGAGACCGTCCCCTGCTATTAGCCCAATCACAAGCCCTATCGTACCACCAAGAAGGTAGGCATATTGTACTAAAAATATAAAATGATCGTGACGGTAAAACAACCAGCTTATTGTTGCTGGGCTGATAAAACCTCGTAACTCAAAATTTAAACATTTTGATGACAGCTCAGAATAAGCCAGAGTTTTAGAGTTATAACATGGGTAGCAACCTTTTTTTGCCTCAAAAGAGTTCTTCATAGTTATCAGGAGACTGTTTTTAGACAATATGAGACTGCCATCATTGCTATATTTTTGAAATACAGCCTTTTTCTAAGCTGCCCTCAAAATGTTTAATTTTGAGATACATGGTTTTATCAGCCCAGCCACATTATTCAAGATAGGACCATGGGATTGCATTTGTTGGCTTTACTTTTTATACAGCTCATTATTAGAAGAGAAGAGTCTTACTTTTTTGTTCAGCTCATATCATAAAAAAGACAGATATAGTTAGCTTGAGATCAATTGAAGGATGATATCTTTGAGAAAAGAATGAGAGAGAAAGAGAGAGAGAGAGAGAATGTGAAGGAAAAAAAGAAGGAAGAGAATTGGAAAAGAGAGTGGAGGGGGAGGAAACAGAGGGAGAGAGACAGAGGGAAGAATAGCAGCTATGCGTAAAATATTAATAGGTAAATTGTTCTCTTTTCTATTTTTAGTTTCTTACAGTACTTGAGGGATTAATTTTGTTAAAATTGAGGTACGATCCAAGTATTCATCAGTTCAAATCCAATGTTTTTTTCCTGTGCTTTTGAGTCAAGCTCCCTCACATGTCCAAATATTGCAATCTGATATCTACTTGGGTGGGAAAGTGCACCTTGCAGTTGCATCATGAAGCAGATGCCAGTCAGCCACCGATGAACTACTCATTTTGAACTTGTTGACCAAGAATGTATTGAAATATATAGAACAATCAACACCTCCTTACATACTTCCACAGCATCTTGAATACTTTTAAAATGATCAAAAGATAAATGAAGATTTCCATGTTGATTTGGGGATTTATTGTGCTTTAAAAGGTGACAGTTGACAAACAGAACAGTCTGGAATAGATGTTATCATACAATTCTGGCATTTGTTGTAAACTTTTGTAAAACATGGTCCATATGAGTGTCAAATTTAGGAACTTTATGACCCCATTCGCATTACCTGAGATAATACGAACTGTTGAGACTTCTCTTCTCGCATTGAAAATCTGATGAAAATAAAATTCCTCTTTTGTAATGGTATGGTAATGTAACTAATGTTTATTCCAAACGGAAGATGAACTCTCTAAAGATCTAGGGTGATCCCTATCGAGAGTGCTGCGATTGATTACATAATTGGCGTATCTGGGGGGCACATGCCTAGGGGTCCTTCTATTGGAGTGTGGATGCAACTAAAGGCAAATTAAAAAAAAAATGTCACTTTTTTGAAGAGTCCGCCATCTTGGGCCCATTTCATAAAGAGTTGCAACTAACTGCCATTAAGTCATCTACCATGGTAATAGGGACCGGCAGCCAATCATAATCCAGGTATCCATAATTGTTGTAGTAATAGTAGAGTTACCTTATTTGAAATTCTTTATGAAACAGGCTTCAGAAGTTGGAAGGGGTATGCATTTTAGCCCCTACTCTGGTGTCAGATGTTTGAAGGAGCCCGGTATCTGTGCTTTTCTCGGTTGCTTGTGACAACTGCCAATATCTCTTGTTTGTCTTCAGAGGGTCTTACTGATTAATAATAACTATAAATTGGACATGCACTGTGCCTAAATCCACTCTGTAGAGTTCTCAAGACTCTTTTCAAATAATCTTGGAAGATTGAATAGAAATGCCTTAGGCTTTTTTTTTTAAGTTTCAGAAGTTAAACATTTTTCTAATTTCGTCAGAAAGCCTGTTCCGTAACTTAGAGGATGAGTGGATAAATGATACCCCCCCCCCCCCCCCCCGGCTTTTGGAAACTGGGTATAACAAGAGAACTGGAAGTGGAGAACAACGTAAGGATTTTGAAGGGGTGTAGGTTTTAATTAATGAAATGAGGTACTGTGGAGCAGGACCATGCTCACAGTAGAAAATTAATAACAAAATGTTAGAAATTATACATTGTTTTACAGGGAGCCTAATGGGAGTGTTTGTGGTGGATATGGAAACGATAAGAGTACTCTACTGGAATGTGAACAGGGTCTGAAATATGTTTCTCCCATGATCAAATGCATAGGATTGCTATGTGAGATCACAACTTGAGATATCTACTTTGTCTAGATTTAAAGTAGTGTTTAGATATCTATCACGGATATGAATCATGGTTTACTTTCATGGCGTGATGGGGAGGGTCTGTTATAAGCACTAAAAAATGATGAATTGATAAACCATACATTTTTCCCGTTCTGATTATTTGCAAAAAAAATGATTTTTTATAAAAAGAGATGCTATTTATATATGAAGTTTGGCAAGTTAGAGACAAAGAATGATATATGGGAAAAAAGAAATATATATAGAGAGAAAAGGAGGTAGATATTGAGAGAGTTAAAGATAAATTCCAGTTTTGGTAACGATCTAAAAATGACTTTTTACAGAATCTAATATAAGGACCACCTAAGTGTCTGTTTGTATGAATAAAAAATATGTGCCAAAGGATTCTGGAAGAAATTGTGTAATTGCTGAGAAATAAGCAAAATAAGCGCGGATTCGGTCACTTCCGTCGGGTCTTTATTTTAGCAATAATAATACACTGTCCCACGTGTGCCTATCTGTGTTGGTGATCTTCAGTGTGAACATTTTTCAGCGTAGATTTCAAGATTTCACAAAGTTCAGTTTATGTAACTGTACCAGATCTAGATCCTCGATGATATACTGACAATTAAGCCTTGTTTTACAGACTTTCTCATGAAATCAGTGTTTACTGTAAATACTGGAATTTCTCTTTAAAGTACTACTCCTACTACTGCTGCTGCTTCTATTACTTCTACTACTACTACTACTACTACTACTACTACTGCTGCTGCTGCTACGACTACTACGACTACTATTACCGGTACTACTACTCCTGCTGCTGCTGCTGCTGCTGCTGCTGCTGCTGCTACTACCACTACTACTTCTTCTACTACCACTACTACCACTACTGCTACTATTATTACTACTACTACTACTACTGCTGCTGCTACTACTACTACTACTACTACTGCTACTACTTCTACTTCTACTACTGCTACTACTACTGCTACTGCTACTGCTACTGCTACTGCTACTGCTACTGCTACTGCTACTGCTACTGCTACTTCTACTGCTACTGCTACTGCTACTGCTACTGCTACTGCTACTACTATTACTATTACTATTACTACTACTACTACTACTACTACTGATACTACTACTACTTCTACTACTATTACTACTACTACTACTACATGTGACTTCGTAGAACCAGTACTCCTGTTGAATGAATTGAACCCATGATGAAAATGAAAGTGTGAATACATAAAATTCGAACACGCAGAAACATTTCTCAAAAGGTTAAGGGAAAACTCGCAACATGATCAACTTTGACGACATAGATGAGGGGGGATGAATTCCGTAATTTAGGCTTTGAAATAAATCCAGTTAGACAAATGTGGTAATATTTTCTTTCGTCGGGTCTCCTTCAGAGGCAAGAGTAGATTAAAAATCACCCTTGAAGATGACATAGCAAAGACGGCTCAAATTAAAGAGCTCCTCAGTTTGGGGGTCCAATGTTCTCTAACTGTTAGTTATTAAGGCACTTTTAGGCATATTGTCATATAATCTCTTATGATTTAGACAATATTTGTTGAAAAATTTCATCATTTATAATTTAAAAACAAAGACAACATAACATGTCAATTTGAATACCCCCCCACCAAAAAAAATGACTTGATGCCAAAAATAGTTTATTAATATTTAAAAAAATATTGAACAATATGTGATACATTGATAATTGGTTTATGGATCAATAGCTTACTTATGTATAAATCTAATTACTATACAGGGAAGTTATGTAACCAAGATCCTAAATGATATGAATTGGTTATGAAAGTACAGTAGTAGATAGCATTTTATATATTATTCCAGTAGTAAGATTATAATTTTTCTGTGGAGCCAACATTGCTCACATTAGATTAAGAATAAATTTAGTTTCAATATTGAACTGCTGCTTTTAGTTTCATTTTCAAACTATATTTGTAACAAGATTCACAAGAGAAAGCCTAGTTCCCAACAGTTTGTTGCGTGTATTTATTGAGAAATAAGTTGAGCTGATAATGCAATATGCGATTTGACTATAAAAGCATTGCTTAAGTGGAAACCTAGTTTGGTGTTACAATAGTCATTTTCCAATGCCCCTCCCATTAATTCACCTTGTCTTCATGAAAAAATCACATGACTATAAAGTTCCACCCAATCAACTCGCCCAACAACCTTAACATTTCATACTGCGACACATTGAAAAATCTAAATAGAACGGTGTATTTTGGTCCTCCAAAACCCCGGCGTGGGATTATTCATTCAATATTGTTAATAAGTTTGACCCTAGAATTGCCTGTGTCAAGCATTGCTCTATGTTTTTCAGTGGCCCGTGCACTCCTATCATTCAAGTTCATTACTGGAAAAGTTTTTCTGGGGAAGTTAGGTGACGTCAATGCGAGAGGAAGCCTCCAACTCAGCAGCACCAGCTATCTATGTGATATATCTTTATTACTTGAGGTGCGGAATGACGGTGTTTGACTCTCGGAGGCAGCCCAGTCTCACCCGGGGGTACCGCACTGTAAAAGAACACCCTTGTATTGATGTAGGAAAAGTTGCAAGGAAATATGGGTAGTATTGAAATCCGATGCTTGAAATATAAGGCTGACATTTACCACTTTAGGAAAGCTTTCAGCAATTTAACCACGCTTTCCTGGATTGTGTGTTTGTATAATGATGTCTGTTTCTCAAGCAAATAGATTTTTTAAATGACATTTGCTCCAGTGACAAGTGCTCCTATTTAAAATCTGTATGTTAAGCCAACTTAAAACCAAACCTCAAACTTACACTCAAAATTGAGGGGATTTAAAATAATTCCAGATTGACTGTGGTTCATGACCATTCAAACTCGGGATTTGATTTAATCCAAATTATGTAAATTAAAATCTGTAAGGTTTTATTCTAAATCCAAGATTTGGCTGGTTATTCAGACAATGGCTGATCTGAATCCATGATGAATTAAAGAATTCAGTAAATCTGGACTAAAAAACTAACACCCGTAGGAAAGTATTTTGAATGAGAGTTATTACAGAATTCTGTAGCAAGTTTCAGAAAAGTCATTAATAATAAATAGCTTGAAGATTTTTTATCATCGCTGAAGTGAGCATCCACCTTTCCCTTGCCTCAAACATTGATATTGAATTACTCCTTGGGGAGTTTATTAACATGGCCCCTAGATAGCAACCATGAAGAGGATCTGCCAATGCACTTCCTTAGGAATCAATAACTTGAAGCGATAGATGAAGAATCCTTATAGGGTTACCCAGTGATGTATCAGGGGGGGGGGCAGGGGAGGGGCTTGGGCATGTAAGGAAAGGGAGGCCAGCCCTGGACCCTCACCAGAGGGGCGCTTCAGGCTTATGCATTCACTAGGTGATATTCATGCACAATGGTCAGTTAGGGCCAAAACTTTCTCTTGGACACCGCCTTTCCAAATTCCTGCACATGCCCCTGAGATGGTGAATTGCCACTTGTTCTACACCCACTCTGTCTACATTCTGCCAGTCTCATCCAACATGGTCTAATCCTAGTTGGTCTCAAACCAGTTTGTCTGCTAGTCATTTGGTCTAATGGCCATTTATCCCTTCTACCACTTCATTTTATTTTCAGTAACACTACACCAATTTTTCTAAAGATCCTCTTGGTCTAACACCGCTCAGTCTAGAAGTTTATAAACCAAATTTTTATTTGATGATTGAAAATAAGTAGAAAATAAGTGGAAATTGGACCAACTGGGAATTAGACAAAATGAGAACTACAGTAGTGTAGACCGAATGGCAATTAGACCAAATTGAGATTAGACTAAGTGAGTTTAGACCAAGTGGTATTAGACTATCTGAGAAGAAGACTGACTGCGTGTAGACCAGATGAATGGGGCACATGGCAAGGATGCCATTTTCAGTAGATCTAGAGGCAACATTCGAAAAAAATGCCTGGGAGGTTTAATCTGATGAACAACATTAAAAGTCACTGGCTTCAGAAGTTGGAACAGGCCTCAAATCCAGTACTTGCCCTGAGCAATGTTTTTCCTAGATATGCCCGCTGGGTTCAACCATAGGAGGCCAGGAAGTTTGTAGTGAAAGTTTTCAGAAGTGAGACATGCAAAATAAATTAGACACATCAGAATCATCAAACGAGTGAGTAACTGAGAAAAAAAAGATGCATAACAGTATGGTCCTTGATAAGCCTTAGTCATAGGAGAAATATAAATTTGTGAATTCAAGGCTCATTCATATTATTTCATAGAGAGTGAGAAGGTTTTTGTTCCTTTCTTCCATGTTTCTTTTATATTTAGCAGGGAAGCTTCAGAGTTGAGCTGTGTAACTCGAATTGGGTGGGTTTCGGTCATATTTTGTTTCAGTTTGGATTCGCTAGAAGTGTTGAGTGGCACATTTAGCATTGACAGTGTGCCAAGATGACAGAGCTTGTGTAAATAGGAGACCTAGCTTGCCGCTATGCTGGGAATTGAAACTTGAACATGAAGGAGATCGAGGAGAAGGCTGGATGCGTGGGCTTGGGAGAGAGGAAAGAGTGTTTTTGATTTGGGTGGACTCGAAGGCAGGAGAGTGATAACAGAGCACAAATAAGATCGGAAGAGAAGATAACCTGTGTTACCTGTTTTCTTCTTCTCCATCTCTCCTTCCGTCTTCCTCCTCTTGAGGATTAAGGAAGTGAGAGGACTGCCCTTGACATTAGAATGTTAGCATCCAATCATTCAGAGTAGAGTCTTACATCTAACCCTCTCTCTGTTCAATATGGATGGAATGAATACATTTCAGAGTGAGCAGGTCTTTCGAGTTAGGAAAGCTAGATGTGTACTGTTCTGAAAACAGACTAGAATATTGGAGAGGTGGATAGCTAGACTAGTTTAGGATCACTGGACTGGAATCTTTGAAGACTTTGGACACAATTTTGAAGTGTCTGGAAAAGGAGGATGGGCTGAAATGATCAATCTAAAAGATTTCTAATTGGACCAAATAAGAATAAGATAAAAGTTGATTTTCAAAGAAACACTTTGTTACCTTAATATATACTTCTGTAGCTTTCCTTTATTGAATTAATTCTTCTTTGATAAACTCCTGTGAATGAAAGCATTTTAGTGCAGTGGGATCAAAACCGGATCAGCATCCCTGGATGGTTCATTTATCCAGTCCAAATGAAGGTCTCCAACTTCAATTTTATTTCGGATGGAATTGTCATACAAATAGAAGGACTTCAATTGAATTACCTCAGTCATCAGACCAATGCTAAACAGGATTGATGCATATCAAACAGTGGGACGGCTTCCTCAACGAGTGGGCGACTTAATTCAAGTATCTGACAAATGACAACTAGATCTATCTGCAAAGTGGTTGAATTTGCTGGAGCAGGTGAAGAGATGGAATTCGGGAAGAACTTGATTTGCTGCCTGAGTTGACTGTTTCGCCACCAGCCACAGAAGGCGGTTTCAAACCGCCTCGATCACAAGAATCCCCGTTTAATTACGAGAACATTTTTAGGCTAAAAAATACCCATTAATTATTCCTGCATTCACACCGCCCCGAAACATACCCTTCGGGATAAATTCCTGAAGTTAGGAGCATGCGCAGTATGGTCTAATAAGCAGGCAAGGCGCGAGATTCAAAACCACTAGCCCAGCAGCCACCCACGGCGCCCGCGCCCAACGACACGCTGGGCTAAAAGTTCCTGTAAATTGCTTTCACATTGCCAAAATACCTGCGACCTTGGAAAAATCCCCGCGAAAGTTCTCATAATTTCGCCAAGTACCTACTATTTAGTGGGTATTTTGTTTCGGGGAAATTACGCGTAGTTTGCTTTCACATTACCAAAATACCTGGTATTTTCTGATCGGGGTAAATTTCCCGATCAGAGAATACCTGGAACTGACGAACTTCGAGGCGGTCTGAAACCACCTAGTGAGTGATCCCCGGGATCTGTGTAAAGTCACATTGTGTCGGGTGCTCTCTGAGATACCCAGGTCGAGCTGTGGGGGGTAACACTTCCCCTTTGTTAATAAGAACCTAGAGGTATTATCAAATATCAGTTCTACAGGAAGGAGCACGGTCCCCATCTAAGACTTAATTGAGCAAGGATGAGTAAGCCAGACCTCACCAATGGTTACATAATAAGCTAATCGTTAGTGCTTCGTTAATCTGTTCTTTTGGTGATATTGTTTAGTTGTTGAGAGCAGCGGTAATCAAGGCCTCTGCTTGATTGAGATGAAGTGCTGAACTTGACTCTCAAAATGAGCTTTGCAGGAAGAGCAGTTTGGCATCAAAATTTGGCATCAAACTGAGACTAGATATTAGAAGTTTGATTATCGGCGTCACCTGTGATGAAAATTGACATCGTTGTATCAGTCGTAATACCACGGTTATCTCAGCGCTTTCACCCTGGATAATTTAAAAATTTGTTGGAGGAGAAAAAGACCATCAACACGAAATGACAGAAAATATGTATGTTGAATAATTGAGAATTCATGCTGACCTAAATATGAATTAATTTTGTGTCAGATTATGTCAACGTGGTTTGTATTCATGGTAGTCATTTTTGATTGGATTTTGGAGGACCGCTTCTCAGACAGTCAGGATTGAATGCAGGAGTGATTCAGATCAGATCGTGCCAACTCAATCACTTTAATAAATCCATTGTGAGCCATCATAATGTGGATTCTAGAATCATTTAAATTCGATTATGCTAATTTGGTCATTTTGATTGTATTTTTGGTGATCTCGATTCTAAATTGTTCAGAGTTGATTTCTGTGAACTTGCTTTTGAGGTAGGAGGATTGAATACGAAACTGCTTCAAATGTGATGTCACAATGGATACCCATAAATAATGAATTGATTGTGATCTGAATTCATTTTTTAGATGTATTATGTAGACAAAATTTTGAAAGCAAGTGGGAAATCTAAGTGGCTTGGATAAGATGATTTCAGTTTCGAGTTGGATTCTGTGGACTTGCTTTTGAAAGCGTATAATGATTAAATGTGTTGTTCAGATCTACTATAATCAATCCTATATCATTTGGAGTTAGAGTCTGTGGACTTGTTTTCGATTGCTAGAGGATTGAATACATGATTGATTCTGATCTGCTAATAATATTGATAAACAAAAAATCTTTATCATTTGGAATTGGATTCTGTATTGACTTTTGATTGCAAAAGGATTAAATACAGGTGGTTCTGACCTGCTAATATCAACATCACTCACAATTCTATGTTATTTTTGATTCTGTAGACTTGATTTTGAGGATTTGATACAGGAGTGATTCTAATCTGCTAATATTAACATGAATCAAAATTCTATGTCATTTGAAAATGGATTCTGTGGACGTGCTTTTGAGTGCAAGAGGATTCAAAAATTGAGTGGTTTTGTTCACTACATTACACTACATTCAAACTCCTATCAATTTTTTTGATGGCAGGACTGTTTGATGTCTGAATGGTTCCAATAATATCAACATTGATCTAAATTTGAAGTTAGATTCTTCAGACTGGCTTCGGATTAGAAGAGGATGGAATACCTGAGTAATTCTGATCACATGTTGTCATCTTTTATCTAAATTTGAAAGCATTTGGAGTGAGAAACTTGCTTTTGATTGCAAGAGGATTTATTATTGAATTGGTTCTGTTTGGATTGCACCGGAGTGGACACCTGCTTCTGGAGACTTGCTTTTGATTGCAACAGGATTAAATTCCCCAAGTGATTGTGATCAGATGATGTCAACATTTATCTAAATTTGAAATCATTTGGAGTGAAATACTTGCTTCGGATTGCAAAAAAGACTGAATGGTGAATTGGTTCTTTTGCGATTGCACAGATGTGGACACTTGCTTCTGGAGACTAGCTTTTGAATTAAAGAGGATTAAATATCCCGAGTGATTCTGATATGATGATGTCAACATTTATCTCAATTAAAATCACTTTGGAGTGAGAAACTTTCTTCTGATTGCAATTTTGATTGCAAGAAGACTGAATGTTGAAGCGGTTCTGTTTGAGTGGTGTAGGAGAGGATACCTTTCAAAGCTGGAGACCATTGATGTTGAGATGGATAAGTTGATGAAGAGATTGAGGTGGAATGGACGTGCCCACAAGGAATCGGAATGGAAGCGAAGACGGGTCTTTGCCCTTCATTACTTGCAGACAGAATTAAGGTGCTTAATTTTGCATGGTATATTACTGTATTTAACATTGATAACAAAAGTTGTTTGATGATTGTGACGAACAAATTTATTATTTACTGTCAATAACTGGGATATATTCATTTGATTTGCTAGTTCATTACGATTAACTTGCAAGCCGAATAAAAGTACACAATTTTCCTGCGCGTGCGTGTTGCATCTCCCTATGAACGCGCGCAAATTCATCAACTTCATCATATGATACGTTTTACTTCTACCTCTTCCCCTCTTGCTCATCATCATCATCTTTTTTTATCCTTTTCAACATCACCACCACCATTCATATCATTATCATTGTTGTCATCATTACCATCACCATCATCATAATCATAATCATCATCATCATCATAATCATCATCATCATCATAATCATCATCATCATCATCACCACCACCATTACCACCACCACCACCATCATCATCATCATCATGGCCATTACCACCACCATCATCATCATAATCTTCTTTCTTCTCCTCTTATTCCATTACCTCCCTCCGCGTTAATACCATTTTCTCAATAGTCTATCAAATAGACAGAGCTTTATCCATAGAATCAACTTAGTTGATTACATTTGTTGACAACAAAAGATATCAGCAAAAAACGAGATTTAGATGATTGTGCTACCACTTTGTTTTATGCCAACCTATGATTGTTATTTTTTTAGACATTCTAGACGAAAAATATCATAACCTTCTACAGTTTTGAAATGAGGTATCATCAATTGAATGCATTATCAGTGCTTGCATTGCATTTTTTTTTTTTTTTTTTTTAGGAATGCAAAATTTTAAACCACATAGTAACTAGAAATTTGTGATTTTAAATAGGTTTGATTCACGCAAATATGTCTGAAGCTCTTTTAAACGATACACTAGAAAGCATTAAAAGAAGCTTAAGGACGTTCCACAGTTAAAGTGAAATCCATGTCATTTTCACCAAACTTTGCACATAGATACTTTAGAACCTTAGTATTTGAAATATGCAAAAATTAACATAGGTCCATGTGCTTGATTTTTTGCTATAGAGCTTCAAAGTTCACCCAAATTGATGTTCTTAAGAATTGCGCATTAAAAAGAATTTGGCATTTTTAGACCGCCCAAGATTACTACAATGAGTTTAAACCTCCATTACTCATTCAGAATACATGAAAAAGTCATCAAATTTCGCAAGAGAGTTAATAATTGTATCGTTAGAATGGAGAATCTATTAATAGTGCTATTTGTTTGCAATTTTAAGTTTAACAGCACTGTCAGTTCTTAAAAAAGGCGTAAAAGATAACAAAATCCCAATGTAAAAAATGTAAAATTTCAGTAACAAACTACAAAAGTACAATAAATGCTGCACTTTATTCAAAATCCATGTCATTTTCACCAAATTTTGCAGAGTTGTAGAGGAAGGTATACCTAAGAGGTACAAACATTAAAAAATAGGGGTTCATGTGCTTGTTTTTAAACTATCAGCATTTTTATTAGAGCAAATGTGCTTTTCAAAACACCAAAAATGGGCCGAATGCTTAGTATCTATGTGAAGAAAAAATCAAAACCACTCTACCATTTATTCAAAATCGGGCTAATATTCGTGATTCTTGGCAGCACTGCAGAGTAAAGTATTTTGAAATTGTAGAGAATATTTTTTTGAATGGTCCATGGAATAATTCAATTTTTTAGCTTCATGAAATAACGCATCGGATCTGCAGTTAAAGTGCAGAAGATGAGAAAAATCAGCTCATACCCGCAGCTAATTAATCACCTGTTCATCCATTGTGACGTAAGCGCGCAGAGTGTAAACTATGCGCAGATCATAATGCGCACAAATATAACTGTGGAACGTCCTTAAATGCAGATTTATAAAAAATAATAAAAATTAGTTCTGTATTATTAAACACATGCAATAAACAACTAGATATATGAATAAAGCAGGAAATAAATATTTAATATGTCTGTATGATATTATCTTCACCTTGTGTCATTAATTACTTATTCCTTTCAGTGGAAAAAATGGATATTGAAAGTCATTTAGAATTGTGGATACAACGTTTGTCATCAACCAAAGATAATCTGACAAATTGGTTTGTGTGGTTTACCGCAAAATGTGGGCTCTAGAAAACCTATTTTTATGATTCTTAGAAAGATTTTATACAAAAAACAGACATGAAAATGGAAAAAAGTGAGAGTTCAAATCATGGTTGGAAAGTGGGATGTATTAGAAGAGGATGGGGCTTAGATGGGGGAGAGTATATGAGTTTTTATCTTTTATTTGTCCAGCAATGCATCTTGTCAAAATGGACAAGAAATGAAACATGATGACAGTTTCCTCCAATCCCGGTCTTAACTTCAAATTTCCTGCAAGCAAGATATAGTGCGAGCGTGATTATCATACTTGCCTAGGATGTTAATAGAAACTATGTACATACAAAAAGGAATGCCATTTCTTACCATTTTTAATCATTCTCATGCACTTTGTGTCTTATAATATTCCCTCAGGTTTGATAATTACAATATTAATATATTATGGAATAAATTACATCGATATATGTGATGCTTTGAATAGATTAAGGTGTTGTGGTAGTGTTAAACACAGTGAAATGTGAAATTGTTATAGAAAAAAAAGGCTCTTCAAATTGTTCACACTATACAGATAATTACAATCTTGTTGTATTTATGTAGTCATTTTGCTTTTCATTCTAATCTATTCCATTCTATTCTGTTCTGTTCTGTTCTGTTCTGTTCTGTTCTGTTCTGTTCTGTTCTGTTCTGTTCTTTTCTGTTCTGTTCTATTCAGCTGTTTCTTTGTTACGTTTTCTTTGAAAATGATATTTATGTGAATAATAACAATAGTAATAATAATGATAACAACAACAACAATCATAATAATGATAATGAAAATAATTGTTTAATATTCATAATTATATTCTTTACTTTATTTCTTGGATATGGTTGTTTGAAATTCATTTTTTAAATAAAAGATACAGACAGAAAGATTAATGAAAGGCTGTCGAAGGAGAGATTAATAGGGTTGATAAAAAAGGGCAACGGGGGTAAGTGAGAGAGGTTGAGAAAGAAAGAGAGAGGGGGGAGTGTGTGTGTTTAGAATGGGAGGGGTAAATTAGAAAGGTCATCAAAAGAATAATCCGCCCTAGTAAACTTGACAGGTCTCAGTCTGATGTGGGTCAAGGAATATAGACTGTCTTTTCAGATGCCCTAAAACTTCCTGTTTTTTATCTCCCAGTGGAAAATTCATCCTTAATTCTATCACTCACAAGTAAAAAGCAGCTGTAAGTTTTTCTACCCCATAATCATTGGATTGTATTTGTTTACATTATATATATTTTTTTCTCAAGTATTAAGATTTGACATTGGGAATGATAATTAACTATTATCTTGCACACTTTTTACAAAAGTGTAGCAACCGTTTTATTGTTCTGTCTGGAAATTTCTATTCAGGAAAAGAAATAAAGCGTACAGGTAGAGAAATACCAATTATCTTGTAAATGATAAAATCATTCTTAATGCTGTCACAGACGGGTTAAGAAGTAGCAGTAAAGTTTTCTTCCCTAGTATGACGACCTTTAGATTGTATTTGTTTACCTTGGATTCTGCCTAAAGTATTAAAGAAGATTCAATAAATAACATTCCACTATTATCCAACATTCATGTCTGAAAAAACAGAGAATGTTGAATTGGAAGGAGGTGGAGGGCTTGCGGGCTTCAGCTCCCCCTCTTTTTTTTTCCAGTAACCATGTCATAAATATTTGAAAATGACCATCTAAATTTTACATGTTCAGACCCCCATGGCCCCTGAAAAGTATCATTATTTAATGAAAATTTCGATTTCGGGAACAAAATCCAGCAAAACAAGTATAGATACATCCAGTTATCTCATAAATGCTTTGATAGTCAATGAGATGTAGTTCCCCCTTGCAGTAATTAGTATTCCGATATTAGATTAGGACTTTCACACTTTGGAGTATGACGTCGGGATCATTTCCTTTACTGTATATTAGGAACATAGTTCATTGTCCTTACAAGCCAACATGGATGTGATTAGCCTATAAGCAATTGTGGTTCTTAATTATCAAGTCACTTTGGTATCACCATGCCTTTTAAGTTTTGCTCTATGTTGTACAAAATATTAGTTGGAGAGATCACAAAACAAAAGATGAAATTTATGGAGATCTTCCACCTATCTCCACCATGGTAATTAAACGTAGTATGAGTTTGCTGGTCACTGTTTCCGTAGTGAAAAGGAAGTTATTTCTGATGTACTTTTGTTGCACCTTCCTCATAAAACAAGAGGACGGAGACATTTAAATTTTGTTGATTACAAATGTAGGGATACAAATAATTTGTTACATTATTTACCAACTCTCATGTCAGATCGCGAAGCCTGGCGTACGATTGTAAATTCATTCTCGGATACGTCTGATTCGTAGTGTAATGTAGTGTATGTTGTGAATGTTCAATCTTATCATGATCTGCTGAGAACCAGAAGGGGCGCTATTGCAGATCTATCAAAGATGTTTTCCAATGAGAACCAGAGGGGCACTAATACCTTTGACTTTGTTCAGCAGTAGTGCCCTTCTGATTCTCAATGAATCATCATTCACTTGCAATAATGCCCATCTTGCATGATTGTTATTGTTATATATTATCATCATTATATTTACACCGATGAATTAATGTATCTATTCGTTTGCTACTCAATATATTAAATCACTGTCGTCGAAATAAAAAATCTCAGAAAGAACAGAGTAGACACTGAAAGTGTTAATCACTTGAAGTGACATTGATGCCTAATAGTAATGCATGCAGGTCTTTTCACAAAGTTTACGTAAAGCTACATTTAACTTTTGTGAACGATTTGAATATGGCATGCCAGATCTTCGCCACTTGCTGAGTTGAAATATATTCTTTAAACAAATTTTCAGAGCAAAGTGTATTTTTACCTCAAAGGCTTCATAGGAATAAAACTATATGAAATAAAGTTATGATGTTATAACAATAATGTAAAATAATGATAATCGCAAGAGATATATAGTGTTTTTTGTCAAAGGGTACAGAGAGCAACTATTATTTCCCCGGCTTTAGCTGGAGCTAGAGCTGCCACTTTATCAGTAGTGCTTAATAATATCTCGTGGAAAAATGTTGAGCTCACACTTTGGCACTTCATATTCCAATCGTGTAAAGTTGTGCATAACTTTGTTATGAAACACCAGTCTATCAACCATTGTGCGCATGAAGACAATCATGAATAGATTTTTTCTTTCATGGTCAAATATGGACAACATCATGGGAGATCAGTATCAGGAGATGAGTTATCACCATATTCATGAATCATTTTCAAACAGCTTCCTTGAAATTAAACTTTATTCACAAATTTCTTAGATTAAAGTGAAACCAGAAGGAGTTTTGCAGGAAAATGTGAAGTTTATCATGCAGTGCATAAGCTTGTCATATTTTAGGAATTCCTACCAAATATAAGGGTTGAATAAGCTATTATTCACTGGTTTGTGTGATTTAATAAGGAAAAGAGAGTATAGGGGTTATATGTTTGTCATATCCTTTACTTTTTATGATAAAAGCCATATGAAATTGGTAGACGGCAGTTTACCATAATGGATTCATCTAAAGCAACAATATCATGTAAAGCATATTACATTTAAAATGAGTAATGTTGGTATTAAGGTTTATATTTTTCATCTTTGTTTTTTTTGTCTTCTACCATATAGTCTACTGCTGGAATTGTAAGTTTCTTTAGAATATTCACTTCACACAATTTCACATCAATTGACCATTATTTTCCACACCATAACATTTAATAGCACTTAATAGTATTTTAACCATTCACAATACACCTGTTTTCATAATATTTTGTTAAATCATATTTTTCAAAATGACATCATTCAGATGATAAACATTAAAATCATCACTTCATGGGAACAAATTCATATATATCAACTCCATGTAATTCCAGAAGCCTATAATTGATAGGGATGTTGTGTTTACCACTCATATTTTACTTGTTTTGTTTTCATAACATCTTTGAATATTAATTCCACAATCACAATTGAAATGTTAGTTTTTCATCACAATCCTTTTGTTTGTTTTTATTTATTAATTTTCATTTGATTTTATTCACTTTTAATGAGCAAATTTATATCTTGCATTTTTGAATTCCATGCTAATGTACAAGATGTACAAGATTATTCCTGTTTCTGCAGTTATCACATTTATTTCATTTAGTACATTGTTTTCAGTTTTCATAATGCATACTGTGTATATCTTCTCATTTTATTCATCTTTGTTATTTTAGTACATTGTATAGTTAGCTCTTTTTCCACACCAGAGAAATTGCAGCTCCACGAAATTTATATATTTTATACGATGTCCATCATTGGCAAAATAGGCATGTTATAGGAGTTTAATTTTTAAATCAGTCAAATTTTTAAATTGTTTGTGTTACTGTTTTAATGTGTATACTGAAACATTAAATCTGATTTTGGGAATGGGGTTCTTTGAAACATAAGTTTGTCCAAGGGTTGCCCAACATTGCATCAGATTATACATGTAGATTGGATTTTAGATCATTTGAAACAAATGTTTGGTTATCTTGCATTTTTTAATACAAAAGATAGTGATCTTGTCTTAGGATTGCCATGTTTAGTATCAAGTAATCCATATAGAGTGGATTATAAATTTGATTTCATTGGTGAATGAAATTAATGTATTCCATCTTTTTGTACATATTTGTAATTTATTTGTACATGAAATTTATTTGCTCATGGTTTTATGTCTTTTTTTTTTAACAAATGATAGTAGGTAAGAAGCAGATTTCCCCAACTTGCAAGACAAGAAGCCATTTTCATAATAATAGCTTTCAATTTATTACAGTAATACAAGCATTTCATTTTTTTGTACAATATTTAGATTTTAATGGTTGATGAAATTAATTACCAGTAGCTCATAGTGATGTGTAATTTTTTCTACAAATTTAAGGATAATACATATGAATGAAACAAGAGATTCATTCAATTTACAATGAAACCATTATTGTCGTATATGATAGCTTATCCAGTAATACAAATATTTATCCGTCTTTTTTTTACACAATCCCTCTGTATACAGGAAAAAGTCTAGGGAGCGTGCTTACGAGACGGTAGCTGAAGAGGGCGCTGTGAGCCATCAGAGAGATCCTGACAGGGATGGGGAGGCTGAGGGTTCAACGCCTAGGAGGGGCGGGGATAGGGGTAGACTCAACGTCACAGTCGTTCTTAATAAAGGTAACCTACACGACGAAAAAGACATATGGCTAAGGGGGATTCGCCCATTCATAGACATTAGTGCTGTGATGGGATTTGAACCACTCTAAATTTTAAGGATTAAAATATAACTTCAGATAATTTGTAAATAGTGACCAGTCGAATATATTATTTAGATTTTAACCTTGTGGATTTAAACATACGGCTAAAAGATTTCAATTTTAATATTTTGAGATTCAAAAGTTAATCCTTAAGATTAGAAATAAATCAAATATTCAGCTGGTCACGTATACCGATCAGGAATTATTTTAGATCCTTGAAATTTAGAGTGAACCCCAGACCTTGTGAATCAAAGTTTTGTAGACTTATTCACCCATAACACAGCACCTTGACAACGTCTTTTTATACACATATTTTTTAGATGTTTTTTAGGTGTTGTAAACCACATCAGCGATTGTACATATTTTTAAATTAAGAAACGGTATTAAATATACCCTTTAGGGCTTTGATTCAAATAAGGCAGTTTGTCATACATTGTCTTCGCATTCAGATTTGATCATCGTGTAGTTTGTCATACATTGTCTTCGCATTAAGATTTGATCATCGTGTAAATGAATAGAAAGTCTGTGGTTAGATCATAATCTGTCCTGACTTAATCGATTTAATAATTCTGTAATGCTAGACCTTGAATTATCTGAACATGTGTGAAACTTATTCATATTGACAGGTCATTATTGTTTAAGGTCAGTGATTGTCCTTAAACCATTAGATATTAAGGAGATAATGTATCAGGATTTGGCATGAATGATTACTCAATAGATGGAAAACTCATTCATTGCTTTTGCTGAAGCATAACACCATGTGTTATAGTTAATATACATGTTTTTGCTAGAAAGTTTGAGTTTGTGAGCCGAAATATAGCAGCAAACATGCATTTTCAAGGAAAATGCAGGAAAGTTTATTAAAGTTTGTGAGCTGAAATATAGATGGAAACATACATTTTGAAGGATGTGCAAGAAATTCTGAGTTTGTGAGCAAAAATATAGCCGTAAATATGCATTTTGCTGGATTTCATTTAAGTACTACTTCTTACCTGTGGTCGGTATGGAGGAATCACCAATCTGTATCACTCTTCACTTTGAATACAGGTATAAAAAAGTACACAATTTGCATTTTGATAGAAATATAAGTGCATTCTTACTTTGAAGAAAAGCCTATATACAGTACTGCCATCTTCTGAAAAATAAAAGGAAGTAACTCTAATTGTTTTTCAAAATTTACTTTTTTTCTTGATTTGGGATATTTTCTGTTTGCTCTACCCGTTGCTAAATGAATTGAAGTCACATAGCCCCCAATATCTGAAATAGAGATATTTTAATTGCAATTAATTATATATATTTCTACATGAAATAATGACACATTTTCCTCATTTGCAGAGAAATTCATTCCCTGGAGTTGCTACCTTTTGTCAGCAGATGGCAAAGTAGGCTTGGGTCATTGTTAGGTTTAAAATAATGTCTTGTGGATTTAAGTTTTTTTTTTTTTTTTTTCTTCATTCATAAATAAAAATAAACTTCAAAATATATGAAGGAATACAAAATGTATACATTTCATTAATAGATAATTACAGTGAAACAAATCGTAAATAAGTCAGATATTCAGAAACGTACATGTAGGGTGTCCTAAAGTTAAGTTTCAGTCACATCAATGAACCCTTCTCCAAATGGACCAATTCATGTCATTGGAAATATGTGATGGCTTTGGTCGGGCTGGAGTTGGCAGTAACAATGTGACTGTGGCATTATTTACAATTTGGAAAATTTATCATTTTTCGAACTTTATTCCATGAAATATGGCATAATGTATCTGATCCATCCTTGTATCAGGATTGTGATCGTGTCACTATGGGATTTGTAGTCTCTTGAGAGAATCTTTGGCATTCTTTTGGAAGCGTTAACGAAGACTTGAATATCACAAGGAAATGACCCACTTAGCAAGTTATTCATGATAAGCAAACAATCTTGAGACCTGTGTCTCTCTCATGGCACAAAATTGGCAATACCACCTTTTTTTTTGGGGGGGGGGGTTGCATGGTATAGTATATGTCCTTATTTCTGAATTGACTTTCTGAAGGCAAGGATCTTAAAAGGGGAATGTGGCTTCAATAGCATAGTTGGATTCAATAGACATCAAATGATGCTCATGTAATCTGTACTCTCATTTGGAATAGAAAGGAGTAATATTGTCTGGAGTTATAAAACCTTTTTGTAGAAAAACTTTGTATGTCTCTGTAAGCACCATGCCTTGTCCAAGGCTGTATGCCAGATTAAAAGTTTTCCAGAGTATGTACTTTCATTTATTTCTCCTCAATTATCATTAGTCATCATTATTCATTGGAAGTTTTATTGTTGAAGACAATAGTTTAGTAATGTTTCTCATTGGTCTTGATAGCTCCGGGTAATACTTTGTTCAGGCAGTCTAGTCCAGTCTAATCTTGCCAAGATTGATGTTTCTCATTAGTGTAGCTCCAGGAATAAGCCTTTTTCTTGGAGTGGTACCTAATCCAAGCCATCCAGTCCAAACTAAATCTTGTCATTTTGTTTCTCATCGGTCCAGCTCCAGGAATAAGCCTTGGTCTTGGAGTTGTTAGTCTACCTAGTCCCGACTGTCACGATGAAAGGAGGATATACATCCAGCATCTTGCCACAAACTCCCCTGCTGACATGAATGGCAGATTATGGTGAGTTAATGCTTTTTGCTTCTTAACATGAAGTGTCACCTCTGTGGGCATCATAATAATGGTTCCATGACATTTGCTCCAGCGACAATTGCTCCGCTTTAAATTCCACGCACTAATCGCATGACCAACTTCAACACTATACCCTACCCTAATCTAACCCTAAACCTAACATAAAACCCTATTGCAAACCTAACCCTACATCTTTGATGAAATTAAGCCCAGAGCAGTTGTTGTGTCACCCATAATAATACACATAAATCACATTGAGCTGTATTTTTTCAAAGTTGATAATAAAATAATTTTCTGATGAATGGTGATTAAACTCTCTCCTGAAGTATTAATGAGAATGCTAATGCCAATTGCAAATAAACTATTTTTATGGGGTATAAAAACAAGTTCAATTTCTCTTCATATATTTCTATATATACATGACCATACTGTTGTATTAAGTCAAAGAAATAAATTTGGATTAAATTTGAATAGAAAAAAAAAATCTTTTGAATTTGAAAGAAATTAATTTTGATCGCATCTGACTGCAACATCTGCAGTCAAATAATTACTGATAAATCTGTTATTACTATTTATTGGATTTTTAAAAAATTTGTCAATGAAATATGTATTTCCTCAGGATTTAATTTGCTCTGCACTCCTCCAACTTACTTTTATTTTGTCCCTCTTTCACTTTGTCTTTTTGACAAGATATATCTGTATCCATTTCCCTTGCCCTTTTTACTCCAGGTCTCATGACCTTATTCTTGAATGTATCAAATTTTCTTTCACTGAAATGTATTTCCTTCTCGTACACGAGCCAAGCCTGGGAGACCTGGGGGCTGTTTCACAAAGCGTTAAGTACAACTTAAAATCATGCTTAGTGCTGACGTGCACATGATATGTGACCTACCACTTTAAAACCACCAATAAGTCGCCAGGCAAGGTTCTCTGTCAATAGCCAAAATAGTAATTTAGTCTCCAAAATCCAAAAACTAAAAAAATAGCTTACCTGAAAGAGCAATTCTTCTTCATACTGTGGAAATTTGAAGTCGTGATGTTGAATAAAAGAAAAGATGCAAGAGTTTCTTGGGCACTACTTTTTCAGACTGCTTGGAAGTTTCACTGAGATTACACACTATGCACATTTCATGCTTGAGTGAACCCCAAACTTCAAACCTTAATGTTTTCTCCTTATTTTTTATTAAAGCTCTTGCTGAATTTCCTCTGCATTCAATCAAGTACTTGTAATGGTTATTGTTGGTCAATTTTAACATATTATATATCATTTTAAAGCTTAGGAAATGAATTTTCAAACTCATCACAGATCTCAATATTCATTTTGGTTGACTTATTGTTGGTTTTAGGGTGGCAGGTCACATATGTAACACGCAATCTTATTGATTACTACGCAGGAGCACTCATCCTCTAAGCATGATTTGACCAATGCATTACATTCGGCATGCAACTGGACATTTTAGCGCGACTCTAAGTCATACTTAACCCTTTGTGAAACAGCCCCTTACACAGTTTTTTTTCAGAGTTTAAAAGAGCTGTCATATCTCAAGATTTTTAGCCAGCGTATGTCGACGCACTTGGACTATGGCAAGCCATATTCTTAATTCCATTTCTTTGTATCAAGAGTTGCCTTTTGTTAACCACACAGATGGTTCTTCATACAAAGAACTTGAATATTTTGGCATTATCCTGGTTTAAGTCACCACTCCATTCACTGCCAAGTTTATTTCGTCAGCAGCGGTGACTTCTTTCCTCTCCCATTGACTTTGTACACAACGAGCGCACACACACCGACACTCACGAGAAGATAGGTGACTTATTTCAGGATAAGGCCAATATTTTATATTTTGTGTTAACAACATGCAATTTTTTATATCTACAATATAATGTTTGATATTAAGAAATGGGATTAAAGGGGGAAAATGACTGGCTACATGTACAGTTTGTTGAGTGTGTTTACCTACGCTGGCTAAAATATCCAGAGTTGCCAACATATGTAAGGGTTTTCTTAATCTTTGCAAGTCTTCCTATGCATGCAATTTTCACAGTTAAACCTTAAAGGAAAGAATATTGCTATGAAACCATTTAAATAAAGTGTAAAAATATTGGCATTGATTTTTATAGGCCAAGTATGTGAGGTCATTTCACAAAATATAGGCCTAATGACTATACTATTTCTTGGTCTGTAAAATCCTAATTTTTCATGTGTAAATTAAATGATAGTTCTTTTTGCGGAGAGAGATTATCAAAGTGCTGAATAAACACATACAAACAAATATTGGGGGTCAACTGCCTAGCAGCGATTAAAAATAGCCATAAGTGTGTTACATATTTCACACTTTTGTTAGAAATGTACTGAATCTCACTAGAAATTATGAGAGGAATGTAATTAATTATTTGATACTATATTTGTGATCAATATTCTTCCTTATGATAATGAAATAAATAATCTCATTTATTTATGATACGCAAATGCACTTATTTTACAAAAATAACTATTATAGTTATTAAAAGGGATTGTTTATGCAAACTATTTTGTAAAATACACTCTTCATTATCTGGTCAATGTGACCATATAGTCCTCAGAGTATCAGGGTTTATCTACTCAAAACCAAGCAATGCCTTTTTGCCTCTCACCAGGGGGAAATTTGCTCATAAAACTAGGGACCGATCCTGCCATTTGTGTAACACGTCTGTCAGTGGTAATTATGTTCACAGATAACTATCAGGATCTAGGCCCCTTTCAACATCCATGCTTCAATAAAACCTTCTTTATTCGGTCTCTGTCATAGCTATAGACTTCTCATTGTCTGGAAAATGGAGGCCTAGGTCTCGATATAAAGAGAGGCTTGTCTATGAAAGTACTTTCTTTAATTATTTAATGAGTGGAAATGAAATTGAGTTAGTTCGATCATCTATTACATATATCATTAAGTGAATATATCTACTCAGCTTACAAGGTCAATGTAAGAAATTCATTGCAGTTTTGATGGATTTAGAAGCATCAATACAATAAAGTTGACCTTTGTGTTACTTTTGATAGTCTATATAAATTGCAAATTTAAACTAGAAGGCTTTGAAATGAAGAAATTTTATTGAAAGAGAAGAGGATGTGAAACTTCCATGAAGCTTCAAAATTAATTTGTTGCTTTCACATTTTAATCCATTTTGATTACTTTAGTTTTGAAAAACTTAAGAAGTCAAATCTAAAGACTTGAAATTTAAATTGAATAGTTATTGTTATTAATTGGTTTCCCAAGGCCTGACCTCCTTGTACTCCATGCACTGCATAAGTTTGGTTTTCCCTTTAGGAGTTTTTTTTTTTTCATTGAAATATACAAAAGTATTTGGGCAAATATTTCATTTTCTGTTATGGTGTTGTTGTTTAGTGATAATGTTCCTGAATTGTGTTATATGCAGTAAATAAAATATTATTTGCAATTGAAGAAAGATATACAGTGCGTCCCACAAAAAACGAAACCGAGATTTATCGATGATTTATCATAACTTAATCGCAAATACAATAGACAAATGACCTACCATTTTAAAGCTTAGAATCTCCTCTTTCATATGAAATTACGTAGATTATTTCTCATTCACGCATGAGTGAGCAAAAACAATTTGAAAAGGGGATACCAAAAAGTCACTTGGCGGGCCGTATCTGGGTTTTAAAAAGAAAACCACATTTTTACAAAGTTCAATATCTGCTCTTTAATTTGATACCTCAATAACAGAAAATGGTCAAGAAATAACAAAGTTCTGGTTATTTGAAATACGGCTTGAATTTCAATAATTTCATAAAATGAAGAGGTTTTACAGGCTAGCGTTCAAACTCACTTGACACTCCGTTTTGTTGACGATCAGCCATGCATTAAGTCTTTTGTTACCGTGCGATAGCTTCAGTGGGAAACCGGTGAAAACACGTTTATTTAATGAAATTATGGAAATACAAGCATTGTTTCGAGGGATCATAACTTTTTTACTACTTGACCATTTTCTGTGATTTAGGTATCAAAGAAAAGAGAAGATATGGAACTTTTTAGTCATATGATTTTCTTTTTGAAATTCAGATACCCCCCGCCAAATGAGTTTTTGGCATCCTTTCTTCGAATTGTTTTTGCTCAATCATGCGTGAATGAGGAATAATCTAAGTAATACCAGATGAAAGAGGAGATTCTAAGCTTTACATTGGTAGGTCATTTGTCTATTTTATTTATGATTAAGTTATGATAAATCATCGCTAAATCTCGGTTTCTTTTTTTCTGGGACGCACTGTATATTGAATTATATTGATGTAAGTTGAAGCTCGAGAAATATTAACATCGTTGTAATAAATATAATAATAATAATAGGCATTTATATAGCGCCATCTATCAAGAAATAAGCTATTCTGAGGCGCATTGTTATTAGTATTATTACCCCGGCTTTAGCTCAAGCTGCCTTTCAGCGCTCAGTGCATTCAATGAATTAATCCTGCCGGGTACCCATTCACCTCACCTGAGTTGAGTGCAGCAGTGTGGATAAATTTCTTGCTGAAGGAAAAGACGCCATGGTTAGGATTCGAACCCACGACCCTTTGTTTGAAAGGCGAGGGTCAGAACCACTAGACCACGACGCGCCCACATTTGTACATTTTTATTACTTTGAAATTCAGAGTTTGTTTTTTAGCTGTTACATGCAGCATTGGAACCCTCAAATAATTGTTTAAAAAAAAAGAAAAAGGAAAATGGATATCATTTGGAGCTAAATAAATATCAAGATCTTTGACTTTGAATATCTTCATTGCTTTGAAAATCATAGTCTTGCTTCTGTTGTTTTTTCAGCATTGGAGCCCAGATCCTTGCTGTTAATGGCCAAAGCCTGAAGAACATCAGTCTCCAGGAGGCACAGAAGATTCTTGGTAACCTACAACCCGGCCCTGTCACACTCAAGATAGCTCGCTACTCTAATGCTCTGGTAAGTAGCCTCTTGGTATAATTTTAGGTGGGATTTCCACATGTGCTTGATACCAAGGCAGAGCAGAAGATATTTTCACACCTTGGTCCTTCTGCTTCCGTTGGTTTTTACACTGGGTGATCTTCAGGCTGACAGACTTGACTAGGTGTGGTGGTGTGCTTCGATGGGTCGGTGTCATTCTGCACAGACAGAGACCCTTGAGAAAACCAACCATAATGGAAGCTTATGGGAATTACATAATTCAGAAGTCAACAGAAGCATGGCTTTGGAAGATATTCCTTTGTTTTTTTACTCTACAGGAAGGAAGTACAAACAAAGAAATAAATGGACTCCCCCATCAATGAACAGAATGTGACTGATTAATTTGCTTATTGATTAAAAGAGGATTAGCAGAGGATTAAAAGGGGGGTTGAGATAACAAAGGTGAAATCAATACCATCTAAGTGATGTGTTTTCAACTTTCAAGGGGCATGATCTGGTCATGTTCTGCACCATTTCACTTTTATTCTTGACTAATTTCAAGGATTGGTGAACAATATGAGGTTCAAAGAAAAAAGACATGAATCAATTTGCTTTCCAGTTTCTTAGTCTTTCACCTTGAGTATTACACCACCATCTATTTCTATGGCTTGGCAACACCTTACTATTAGGTTTAATATCTGCTTCTTTATAGTCAGGTTTCCGTATAATCTTGTTCAATATGGAGATACAGGAGGATGATCAACTTTTTAATATGATCTTAGAATTCTACGAGATAACAGGAGATATCACTCTGGTAAAATTATACAATCAATGTTTGAGCTTTGGAAAGTATAGAAAATGTGGTAGGAACTTAGTTGTAATAGGTTTTAGTTCGTCTGATTTAGTTATTTGAGTTTGTTTGAAGTTTGAGTACTAGGCAGGCTATTAATCATAACAGTGTTACAACTGAGAACATATATTTCAAATTAAAATATGTCTTCATTGCGTAAAGATGTATGTATTTTTGCTTTATTAGGAAGTGTGTTCACTCTGTTTAGGGAGAAGGTCAGATCTTACCTTTGTAAATGCTCCTTTACAATGCATATATTTGAGATTAGGGAACCATGTAAGCATACTACATCAAAGATGCCATTATATGTAGGTTTTGAACCAGTGAATTTCAAAACTCTTTTCAGGTTCTCATGACTGACATCTGGCTTGATCATTTATTTCAAGAGGTTTTTTTTTGGGGGGGGGAGGGGAGGGGGCAAAATAGTTCAGTATACATGTACATGTGCACGTACTACTCTGGGCTTTTTAGTACATTTATACAATTACATTCATGGAAATACAATGTAATTCTATGATCAGTCTCTTGAAGAAATGTCTAAAGAAGTGAATAAGCTAACAATTTCCTACCCACTCCCAAATATTGGATTTCTTGCCCTTCACTTCCAGCTGACCAAATTGGTAAGTTCCTACTAGAAATCTTATCTGGGTCGATATCAGATATTTAGTTCTGTTTGCAGCCCTTTCCTTTGAAAAAAAAATGTATGCCTCTCCCGTCATACCCATATCCTGGAAATATGTACTATATAATTGGTGACTATACATTATGTATGTTGGGTTTATATAATATTTGTATACACTCCTTTTTATGTGGAGTCAGATTTGACCCAGAATGGTGCATGTCGGCCAGAGTCAATTCTTTTCCAAGTTGGAGTGACTCAGATTTATGACTAATTTATCAGTGGTGCCTCTAGGATGGTATCTGTCCGAAAGCACCGAGGGTCAAAGTAACTTTGAAAGTTAGTCACCTTGATTTTGACTCTGATAGAGTCGCATCCCATCTATTCCAATTTCCTGGTTAATTCTGACTCTGTAAAAATAGTTGTGTAGCTATACATTGTATTACAGTTTTGGATCAATATGTAATGTTTGAATCATGATATTCTTTTTTATTGGTACCCTCGAGATACATTCTTTAATGAATAAATGACGCCCTCCACATCCTACCCATTTGGTTTCCTAAGTATATATCCTTTATCCTGCATCCTCCACCCCATTGTCCCTTTACCATACAATACATACCCCTAGATATACAGTATTCACTTACATGTGAATACATACCATGGTATTTTGTTGTTGTTGTACATGTGTATTAACTATTATTTTTATATCATGTGGTGTATATTGGGTTTGATTTAATTTTTATTTATTTATGATTGGAGCAGTGTGCATGGATCCTCAATAATGTTGATGTATTGATGTATGGAGTTTGGTTGTAAAGTTATTTGATTCAAGACATCATGCTTATGCTTTTTAAGATAAATGAAGTAGATATTACTTGGAAAGACTGACAGACAGACAGGCAAACAAACAAACAGGTGGATAGGCAGATAAACAGACATATAGACAAATTGATGACTGAAAGTCAAATGGACAAACAGATAGAAAGACAGACATACAGACAGGCAGTCAGACAAACAGACAAACATATTGATGTTAAGGAAGACAGTAAAAAAAAGGATTCTCTGCATGTGATTTTAAATAGTTATTTCTATGATCGCTTTTAAATGTCTTTAATATTTGAATTATTGTAGGGTTTGGGAGAATTGTGGTTTGATACATATATTCACCTGTTTGACATGTACTATGCATCTTTATAACTGTATTACTTTTACCTGTTTTATGCATGGTTATTTGTGCATGATGACAGTGTACACTGTACATGTTATTGTAGAAAAAAATATATTGAATTTGATAGTTGAGAAAGATTGCTGAATGAAGTGGAGTGATTTTTTTATAAACATAAAGCTGAAAGTCATTGTTGGCTTGTTCCATTTGGATGTAGAAAAGATCAAACTTCAATTTTTTCCAATTTAGACATAAATCAAGAGAATTCATATTAGTGGAGTAGCTGAAATTTACTTAAATTTGTTTATTTACTTTCTAATTTTGTAAATCGCACAAGAGGTACTCTTTGCTGCAAATAAAACTTTAACAATGAAAAATAAACTTACACACAATCATCAAACTTGTATGACACAAATTAATTGGTATTCTCGTGAAATAGCATATGATCCAATAGTCTTCCCTGATCAGTTCAGATGCATTATGCAATTTTGATATAAATTAGCACAGTAAAACAAAATTGATTAGAGTATGAAAAATAGAACAAGCAACAGACGCTAACATAATATTTTAAAAGGGTGGTATTGAAAACATAAATTTTTAAACTAAGCTCATACACATAACTTTAAAAGATGTGTAATAACTTTGACTTACTTTAAATTAATCATACCACCATTCTGTTGCTTATTTTGTGAATTCAATAGGACTGTGAAGCAGAGATGAAATATCTTAGATCTAAGCAGCTATCAAACTGTTCTGATGTTGAGCCCTGTTACGAGAAAGTAGCTGATTGCCATGACACTGAGGAAGATGAAGAAGAGAAAGAAGGCATTGGTTCTCCATCAGCCATGTCCTGTGGATCTACAGCCTCTAGCAAAGGTACACCCAGTGTGAAATTCTTCATGTTATGGAGACAGTAACAGTGACATGAAGGGATATTCCTATTCCGTATGTTACTTTTTTCTGTCCCATCTATTAACTAGGTTCTTACGGGTCCTTGAAATCCTGGAAAGTGCCGGAAGTTCTTTTTTTCCATTTCTATGCCTGAAAAGTCTTACAAGACAAAAAAGATAGTCCTTGATAGTCCCGGGAAATTCAAAATGTGCTACCCTCATAAAGTATCTCTGATTTGATAATATAAAGAAAGTTATATTATGAAGAAAGTAATAAAAAGTGTTGTTTTTGTCTCACCTGCATAGCAGAGTGAGACTATAGGCGCCGCTTTTCCGACGGCGGCGGCGACGGCGGCGGCGGCGTCAACACCAAATCTTAACCTGAGGTTAAGTTTTTGAAATGACAGCTTAACTTAGAAAGTATATGGACCTAGTTCATGAAACTTGGCCATAAGGTTAATCAAGTATTACTGAACATCCTGCCTGAGTTTCATGTCACATGACCAAGGTCAAAGGTCATTTAGGGTCAATGAACTTAGACCATGTTGGGGGAATCAACATCAAAATCTTAACCTAAGGTTAAGTTTTTGAAATGTCATCATAAATTAGAAAATATATGGACCTAGTTCATGAAACTTATACATAAGGTTAATCAAGTATCACTGAACATCCTGCATGAGTTTTACGTCACATGACCAAGGTCAAAGGTCATTTAGGGTCAATGAACTTTGGCCGAATTGGGGGTATCTGTTGAATTACCATCATAACTTTGAAAGTTTATGGATCTGATTCATGAAACTTAGAAATAATAGTAATCAAGTATTACTGAACATCCTGTGCAAGTTTCAGGTCACATGATCAAGGTCAAAGGTCATTTAGGGTCAATGAACTTTGGCCAAATTGGGGTATTTGTTGAATTACAGCCATAAATTTGAAAGTGTGTTGGTCTAGTTCATAAAACTTGGACATAAGAGTAATCAAGTATCACTGAACATCTTGTGCGAGTTTCAGGTCACATGATCAAGGTCAAAGGTCATGTAAGGTCAAAGAACTTTGGCCACGTTGGGGGTATTTGTTGAATTGCCATCATATCTCTATAAGTGTATTGGTCTAATTCATAAAACGTGGAAATACGAGTAACCAAGTATCACTGAACATCTTGTGCGAGTTATAGTAGTTTTCAAAATCAGCACTGCTGCTATATTGAATCGCGTGATGCAGGTGAGACGGCCAGAGGCATTCCACTTGTTTCAATTACTCTTTCCTTGTTTTTCAAAACCTTGGAGTCTTAGAATTCTTCAATTACAGTCCTGGAAAGTTCTGGAAAAATTTCTCAGCTCAAAAGTTTAAGAACCCTGATAAAGGAGGCACAATGGCTCAGTTAGAATAGCAATGATATTGTTATCAGGCAACCTAAATCAAAATGAAATCAATGCACTAGTTCTCTTTGATAAGGCATTTATACTCATTACAAAGTGGGTGTTTCATAAAGCTGTTCGTAAGTTAAGAGCGACTTTAAGAACGACTGGTGATCCTTTCTTGTTGTAAATGGTAGATGAATTGGTGATGGTTTAGCACGTAAGAAAGGTTCATCAGTCGTTCTTAAAGTCACTCTTAACTTACAAACAGCTTTATGAAACGGCCCCCAGGTAGGTGTTTCATTAAGCTGCTTGTAAAGTTGCGCACGACTTTACGCTCAACTGGAACAAATACAAACAGCATTATGAAACACCCACCAGGTCCTTCTGAGAGGACATTGAGCCATTGGTCCTCTCATTGCTTACTTACAAGCCTTTTAAGCCGTTAGGCAATACATAATTACCAACTGACAACCAAAAGTGAAAGAGTCAAGATTATTTTTCAGTGCTGACCACACATAAACGTTGTTAGTGCTAACAATGCGCTAACAGAGGCCCTGCTGCAACTGGCAAAGTGGCAGCGATGCCTAATGTTACAACAATGCATTACTTACACATTGAAATAAATGTTTTGACTTCAAAATCCGAAATACGTGACTGGGCTTGCTGTTAGCGCTCTGTTAGACTAACAACGTTTATGTGCGGGCGGCACTGGTCTATGTATGCTGGGGGAAAACATTTTTTATCTATCATTTAGTTGCTGCATGATTAATTTCAAATAACATTAATTGCTGAACCAAAAATTCTCTTTTCATCTCGATCTCACTCCATGGTCATTACTCATGGTGAGGCCATATACTCTTCTGCTCAAATTGCTATAGAATCATACTAATACTTACTGTTATTTGAATAACCAGCTCAGATTTCTGATGCTGGTAATAACAAAATAAATAACAATTGTAGTCCCAACCATTCAAGGTCAGAATTTAAGGTTAAGGTCAAAATTAAATTATGATTGATGGTTTGTTCAATTTCTGCTTTTGAAAAAAAAAAAAAAAGAAATCATATCTTTAAATTGTTCATCATAATTCTGAAATTCTTACAAGTCATGGCACTAATTGGTAAAGCTAAATTTGTTTCAATGATTCATGCCACTGTATCAACAGTTGGGCTTTTGCCAGAGATTTAAATTACTTGCTCTTTTTTTATATTTCAATCAGTTTAGTTGAACTTTAAATGTTAATTCTCATTTTTTTCAAACCTTGTCTAATTGATTTTACCGATCTAGTCTCTACTCTATTCTTATATTCATAAGTATTTTTAAACAAACCATTCAAGTTTATTAACGATTAATAATATTGTATTCTTTCTTCATTATTTTCAGATTTCTCTTTACCAGAATATCAGAGAATCAACAGTGACAAGAGAAAACAAAACCAGGTAAGAGCTGTTTTTTTTTTAAATCTTATTTTAAAATAAATATATATTATTCATTCTTGTTATATTCCCTTTGATGGGGAAGCCCCCACTTAAAATTAAGTTGGTTTAAAAAATAAAAGAGAAAAATATGAAGAGTGATGATTGTTTTAAATGAAATTACAATTTTATGATATCTCATGTGAGAGTTCCCCATTCATCATTTAACATAATTTAACATGCATGAAATTTCATGTGGTAATTGCTCATGATTTAATTGGGTTTGTGACATCAGCAAATTTTTATGTTCTAGACTTCACAACTCTGTTAATGAATGATTTCGTGAATTATTGCCAATCCTCCATTAATGTATTTATCTTAAGTCTCTGTTTTTATTAAACCAATTTTATGCCAGGCTGGACTTCCTTTTAAATTTACATATGTGGATATACTTTACTTGAGTACAATATCTTTTAAGCGTTTGAAGAAAGATATCAGTATCCCAAGTACCCCCCCAAAAAAATATATATAAAAGAATAAATAAACAAATAAATGAACAAAACAAAAATAGTGAAATAAAATGAAATAACTGTAAAATAATAATTAAAGAATACTTACATTGAAAAATTAAATAAATTGAAAAATGATAAAATAGAATGAAAAAAAAAAAAAAAAAAATGAATGAATGAGTATAAAAGTAAAATAAAACAATTGAAATTTGTTTGGTTTTACCCCACCAAGAGACCCTATGTTATGTGGCTATCTTTTTTTAAAGCAAAATGCAGCAAACTGTTGCATTTAAAAGATGGGACCTTCAAAATACTTGAAATGTAGAGTACCGAAGTGTGACATCACTGTCATGACAACGAACCGGTTGGTTCTAAACAGAGTCGCAGCTGACAATCGTCAATACACATTTGTATTTGCAAAAATTACCATCATTCTGAGGTTGCAAGCGATGAAATTCAGATAGCAGCCATTTTCTCCTTTTAGAAACACACTCGGGTTCATTTGTTTAGAACCAGGCCGCCATGACACCATGACAACTGATGTCGTCGCATTGGTACTCTATAGCTGCTGAAACTTTCAAAGTAAAGTTAGCTTCCAATATTTTTAATTTTTTTGTGTGTGTGTTTGTAAAAAAAATCCTGACTGGCTGACCCTATTATTGAAAAATTGCATTCACTTTACAACAAACCTTTTGTGAGGGGGGGGGGGGGGTTAAATTCAGTGGTTCTATACCCACACAATTCATAGATAATTTTACTCACAAAGTGATCACAATAAGTAGTCTATAACATCCTAAGATTTACCCTCTCAGTTAACAGAGCCAGATGGTGTGTGTGAAATAATGATACTCTAATTTATTTCAGACATAAGTCTTTACATTATTTATCAGTAAATTGTTATTTTTTTTACATGTACATTTATTTTTTTCATCAACCAATCAGCCAATGATTGTTTATACTTGATTTTTAGTGGTTTACATCCCACCCATTTTAAAATAAGACGTTTTATAAAAAGAGACTTACCAGTACATAAACTGTTTGTAATCTCTTTAAAATATGATTTTCTTTGCTCATAAACTTTTATGATACTGCAAAGCCAATCAAACAAGTATCTTGGGCACCTATGGTATGTTTGATGTGAACTTCCGTTCAAACAATTGAAATATTTTCGGCTATTTCCATTGTGAACAGCTGTTCTTAGCTTTCTTAAAACAGTGAAGTCTTGGTGTAACTTTTCTATCTTTATTCAATGTGTACTTTTGCTTTATTTTTCTAAATGTAAGGTTAGAAATGTTAATGTCTCTTTTTTATCAGTTAATTTGTATAAATATTTCCTTGTCTGGCTTTGCAATTTATTCCACAAGTATATTCGGTACATGCAGCATTACAATAGATATTTGTTCAAAAACAATTTTGGTAACTCTTTTTCAGTTATTGTCATAGGTACAATGTGAGAAGATTGTAAATAAATTGCTGAATTCAAATGTAATTTTCATTGTGAGAGAGATTTTCTGAAAAAAAAATCCTTTAATTGTAGAGAGTCTGCTTTTTCCTTATTTCCAGTTATTTTTTACATTTCTTATTTATTTATAATGCTATCCTATGGTATATCCATTTTGTTCTTAATAGAAGCACTAAATATTTCATCATACAAATATGTCTTTGTTTTATCAAACTATCTTGCTGTACGGACAGTATTTTAAAATCCTTTTGTTTGTTAAACAGATGTTTCTTTATTTTTTACTTCTGGCTTTATATTTGACTTTTCAATGTCATATTTAGCACCACTTCTCCGCTTTTCTTCAGTTTTAAACCAGGGTTTGATTTCTACAACATTTTACAAAACTGTGTTGTGATGGTGATGATGATGATAATAGTAATGGTAATGGTAATAATAATGATGACTTTAATAATGATGATGATGATGATAATATTGATAATGATAATAATAATAACATTTCTTCAGCTCCTTTCCTTAAAAGATTCAACAGCAATTATATGCATGTAATATATCATTTAATACCGAAACCAGCAAACAGTCATTGACAGAAAAGATGTGTTTTAAGATTTCTCTTCAAATAATAATAATAACATTTCTACACTGAGCACCTAGTCTTAAAAGATACAACACCAATTATATAATATATCGTACAATACTGAAACAAGCAAACAGTCGTTGACAAAAAGATGTATTTTAAGATTTCTCTTCAAATACGTCAAGTGAAACTGCATTCTTATGCAGCTCTAATTGGGTGACATTGATTGTTTTTTTCACTGTCCATTGTCCCAGATGATAAGGTAATAGATGTGGATGAGTAAGAACTCAAACTCCAAACAATGCTTTCCTGTTGATTAATGAATCATTTGATGGGTGCTTCCCCAGCCCCCACATAGAAGCTTTTCAATTCTTGTGCCCTGTTTATATAAAGCTTTGTGATTATCCATGTTATCGATTTCTGCGACTGATGGCATTGAGTATTGTATGTGATCAATTGTAAAAATCAGCCTCATGATCGATTGCTAGGCTCTATGATACAGGGCCCTGGACCTTTAGAATAGATAGTGGGATGGGAATGATAAACACTTGTCAGATTTTGATCATATCTATCGAAGTTGCCTATTTATTGTTGGACATAAGTTGATACTATTCTATGGACTGCATTGACCTGTGCAGTGATGGTGTATGATGATGATGTTGATGAAGGTGATGGTTATGTTGATGATTGTGGTGATGGTGTATGATGATGATGATGATGTTGATAGTAATGATGATGATGATGATTGTGGGTAGTGGTGGTGCTGTATTTCAACAAGTTGTTTGAAGTTACATTAAATTGGTACCTGAGTAATTCATATTTGGCAAGAGTTGACTATTAAAACTTGAAATATAAAAAGTCTGTATCAAACCCACAGATTCAAAATCACACTGCCTTTTAAACATGAGTGCAGACTATATTGATTGAATAGTGAAAGTCAACTCCCTGGATCCAAATTAAGAAAATGATTTCTAGCTATTGCCACATGAGGGCAGCACTACAACTTTAGTAAAATAGGCTGTTGCTGGTAATTACAGAGTGATACAAACTTTTTGCTGGGTTTAGGTTTTGTGTAGGGAGCATGTTAAACATTTCCCAAAAAAATATGTAGATTTTTTTGTTTGTTTTATTCTGATGTCATCACAAAAAATACTATTCAGTATAACAAATCAACATTTGAATCTTCATATTTCTTCATAATTCAATAGCTTAATAAGCTGTATTAAAATCAATTATAAATTTAGTCAGAAAATAGTGATAAAAATATCAATTGATTAAAAATATAATACCCCCCTACACACACACACATTCCTTGTACTCTATCCAACTACTGTATCTAAGATGCATTTTTTTTAAATAGAGTAGTACGTTTTATGTTTCTGTTGCCATTTTCTACTTCTCTGTCTTTGTGTGATACAATAATATAATGTATTTATAATTAATCTTGATGAATGCCTAGTCTATTTTTATGCCATTGATCTTTCTTTTCAATTTGCACCTGCAATTTATACAAGCAATTATAGTCACACAAATATCTTTTGGTTAGCAGTTTCATAAAGCTGTCAACATGATTTTATCTTAGAGAGGATTATATTGAAGAAAAAAATAATAAATTAGGGGGAGATCATGTTGCAATGTTCTATGGAGCCGATAGAAATGAAAATGATTGAAATTCTTTTTTAAATGTTTCAGTTGTCTGATAAATTTTTTCCAGCAGAACTTGAGTTTAATCTCTCAGTATTTGGATGGATACACCTCCAAACATAACATACAGGTTTCACAAAACAATCAGATTTGTGAAACAAATTCCTGTTTATCTATTTCATACAGTGTTGTATATTTTTTCCTGCACAGTTGTATGTATCTCTAAATTGAGTTATTCTACTTTATTATTGTATACAGGGGCCGCGGAAGCGGGGCTTCAGCCTCCCCACTTTTTTCCAAAACCGTTTACACAAAAAAATGACCATAGGATTGTGATTTTTTACATGGTCAGCCCCCCCCCTCCCCCACTTTTAAAACCATTCTGCGGCCCCTGGTATATGTAAAGCATTTCTTAAAACAAATAATGATTTTCACAGAGCACTGTTATGAGATAATTAAATCCTTGCATCTGATTGGCTCAGAGCAAAATAGTTGGTGAAAATCACTATTTGTTTCCTGAAATGCTTCTATAATTGCTTTTGATGTTGTCAAAGAATTTACCCATCTTGTGATTTGATGCCTGTTTTTCTTATATGTCTGTTTCTTTTTATATCCTTCTGCAGAGATCGGAATTTGTTGTGGACTTGTCTGTTCCCATCACGGAGGCTGAAGTAGAGAGGATAGTTACACCTACCAGCAGTCAAGATGTCTATTCAACTCCAGTCAACAAGCATTCATCTCCTCAGGGAGGTAACGCAAAATTGGGGAATAGTAATATTGAGAATGGACAAAGAGGGAGTGGGCACAGCGAGGAAGATGAAGAGATGAACAATGGCAAGAACCCTGTCATGAGGACTGGAAAAACAGAACATAAGAGACTTGGTAGGGTTGGATCAGAGCTGGCCGCAGAGTTTGAAGCCTTCGTGAGTGCCCAGACGTTGGACAATGATTCCCTTCCGTGGGTGCAGAGCCAGAAAGTGGCTAGTGAACTGTTGAGCCTCCAAGAGCACTTTAGCCAGGAAGAACTGGCGGAGCTCAAGAACCTTGCGGATGGGAGACGACTGGAGGTGCTGACGATCACCAGGCAGTTTGGTGAGAAGCTTGGCATGGGCTTGAACATCCAACACACTCAGGAAGAGAACAGCTTGACCCAGACTGTGCAGATTAAGAGCGTCCTGGCCGGTGGGGTAGCAGAGAGAGCGACCGGTGGATCCAGGGGTATGGTTGTGGGAGATGAAATCCTGGCTGTTACCAACCAGATCCTCAAGAATAGACCATACCTTGATACTGTGCAGATCCTCTCCAACCTGCCCTTGAAAGTGAGGGTAATTGTAGCAAGGCCAGAGGAAGATTCAGAGGATGATGAATCAATGGTTCAGGATTCTCCTGAATCGGAATCCAATTCCAGTGGGAGATCAAGCTGTAGCGATACAAGATGGGGTGAAGAGGACATCTGGAAGAGGATTGAGAGCACACGGGTTGAGGATGTCCTTGGGTTTGTCAACCCAAAAAGTAATCATAACCAACTGAATGAAAAGAACAACCACACATGGGACAATAAAAGTGAGGATATCTGGCAAAAAGTAGAAGGGAGACACAACGGCAGTGCTACTACGAAAAAAGAAAACATTAGAGTAAACTATGTGAGTGATGTTAAAAGTCTTCCAGCAGGAACACACCTGACTCCTTCGTACAAGAAGCACAAGCAGCACTTGAGGTTTCACAGCAGAAGTCCAAGCCCACGGACTCCTGCCATGGGAGAGGATACCCTTTCCAGAGACAGTTCTCCCACTGTTTCCTTTTCAATGGACCTTACTGATGAGAATGAGGAAGATTTGGAGGATCTACTGATGTTAGAAACAGAACCCTTAAGTGATCAGGATGAAGGTGACAGTGGGCATCAGAAATCAATATACCTCAGCCCACAGGAATCACCAACAAACTCTTCCAACCTGAAGTATATGAAATCTCTGAAGATAGACCTTGATGATAGTCTTTATCAGACCCCGAGTGAACACTTTGGTTCCAAAGACACCATGGATGATTGTCTTGAGAACAATGATCCTCCTGTAACGGATATTGATGATTTACTTGGATCTGATGATGGCTACATGGAGACAGAAGAATGTGACATGACAGTCAAACCAGAGGTGTCTCCAAGGAGTGAGACATTACCTGTTAAAGTGACTATTTCACCAGAGAGGAAGTCTACTAGAGGTTTCCTATTCAATGAGGCTGCGGGAATCGTGAAGTCATCACCTGTCATTTCATCATCAAAACAGAAAGCTGAAATGATTATTTCCAAAACAACTGCTCAAGAAGTGTCCAGCTCCCCACCTCTGAGCTCTTCCTCCCCAAGATCATCACCAACAGACTCACTGTCCTCCCAATCGTCACAAGAGGGCAGCAGATCTGATTCTTCAAAATCTGACGATGTAGTGAAGAGGGACAAAAAGATTTTGAGTAGTGTGTCCAGAAGGTTTAGGTCTTCCAGGGTTGACAAAGATGTTTTCAAACAGAGAAGGAATATGTTTGAGGCAGCGAGTAAAGATGCTACTCCTCTGAGTTCTGTAGCACCAAAGCCAAAGCCACTCGCTAAACCTCAAACATTTTCTAAAGTTGGTGCAACACCTTCTAGTATTAATAAGGGCAATACTTCTTTAGGCCAAACAAAAAGCAATAAGTCTTTGGCTGCCAATATCGCAATAGCCACACCTGCACCAATCAAACCAGGCGATACAAAATCTTCCAAACAGACGACTATGCAAACTAAAGATGAATCCCCCAAACTACAGAGCCCCCAAGCTAGACAGGATCAAGAGGTCTTTGGAGCTGACATCCGTGCCATGTCAAGTGTTGCCTCAAGTATGGAACACTTAAATGAAACCAAGTCAATAACTGATCAATCCTCAAATCCCCTTGCTTCGGCAGTAGATGACATTTTTGCTTCGGCAATGGATGATGTTCTTCAGGACACTTCCTCTGATGCATTATTCATGAGTTCTGGAGCTAGTCATGCTGATTTTACCCTAGATTCAAGAGGTGATTTGTCAGTTATGAGGCCACCTACATGTTTCAGAGATGATTCCTCTATAGAGCCATCACAATCTCATCTTGAAGACTTCGACTCTGATGATGAGGATGAGGTTCATGAGGACATTAAAGCAACGAGTGGACTTGAGGAAGAATTATCTGGTAGCAGCGGGGACATGAGCAAGAGGGATACTTCTGATTGTCAACCTAATTGGGATCACCGCAAAGGAACTGTCATCAAGGTAAAGTCTCCTGTTGTTGCCAGGAGTAAGACTAGCTCACCTAAAAGTGGGCCAAAGAAACTGATCAAAGCTGATGCCCTCCATTTCAGTTCAGATTCTAGTGATGATGAGGAGGAGGAGGTGGTGGATGTGAATCCAGAAATCAAGTGGCATGTCTTACCGTCATCTTCAGAGAAGGACAATCCAAGTAATCCGTTGACAGATGAGAGCTCTAAGGATTTCAGAGGCACTGAGGATCAGACAGAATCCGTAACAAGTGATGAGACACCAATGTCACCCAGGATGCCTCCTGATGGTGATGAGTTCCCAGAGCAAATAAAAGTGTGCCCAAGTTCATCACCTAAAATCAGTTCTAGCCCTGCACCTATAGAAAGAAACGATCAACATGATATGCTTATTGAGAGCAAAGAAATTTCTTCTGATTCCTTGCCAGGAAAGGGTTCAAGTACTATTTCTGACATGGTTAGTGTAAAGCCATCACTTCCAAAGAAACCCAGCTTGTCAAAACTGAACATTTCTTTGAAGACACCTGCAGTGTCCACAACACCCACTGCTAAGATGTCTCTTGCCTCTTTATCCTCACAGTCCCAGGGTAAGACACAAACATCTCCTTTCAAGGATATCAAATTGAAGAGTCCACCCAAGTTTGGAAGTGACGATGTCTTCACATCTCCTCGCACAAGCCCCAAGCTTGGGAGCCTCAATAGATGGGGCTCGAGGGATAGGTCTGATGGAGATGATGACATTGTTGCCAAGAGAGGTGCATTGTTTGGTGAAGTCATCAAGAGGAGAACCTCATCTTCATCGTCATGCTCGACATCGCCTCCACCAACACCTGTAAGAACTCATTCACCAACTCGTTCTCCACGCAAAATTTCTGAACTTTCTCCACCTCTTAGTTCTAGTAAGGTCAGTGCAATCTTAAATGACAGTGGAAAGATAACTGAAAGAGAACCCAAGAATCTTTCATCTTCAAGCTCACATGTTGATGTCAGGACAAAGGAAAGGCCAAAATATGCCAATACAGATTCATTTAATGATTGCTCAGATAATGACCAAGAAAACAGTGAGAGCTCAATTCAAGAGACACCAACCAAGAGTCTTTTGTCCGAATCAAAGGAAAGTGAGGCGGATGTTAGGGTGTTGAAAGAAGAATGTACGCAATCATCACCAATTGTGGACAGTACTGTTGGGAAAGTGAGGGGTTCCATGTCACCTAAGAAAGAATTATCTCCTTTGGTAAAGGCTGATGGGGCATTGTCATCGAGAAGTGCGGCACCGCCACTAAAGCCAAGCCCATCTTCAGCAAAGCCATCCATTTTAGATTCTTTGAATTCTGTGACATCATCGAATCAGAAATTCAAGGGACTCTCTGTTCCAAAGAAACTTTCTGTGAATACATCCTCTGTTGGGTCATCATCAACTTCTGGTCCTTCAAAAATTGGAGTTCCTCTGTTGTCCAGTTCCATAAAAGCAAAACCTTTGATGCTGACCACAAAATCAGCCGCAGGAAACGCAAGTGTATCGGGGAATGTTTTTAAATCAAAACTGACTGCAAAGAAATTCACTTGGGAAAGTGAGAAGGATCAGGGAACTACTACTGGTGAAACTAGGAATTTAGGGTCATTCTCAACAAATTTGAACAAATTGGGTAGCGATGAAAAGTCAGTGAAAAATACTTTACCGAAGGCAACTCAGTTGAATTCTTCTGGACGAACAGGTGGGCCAACATCCCTATCTAGACTTAGACAAGATATCAGGTCAGCAGCCACCAAAAAGGAACTTAATGAAGCAAAAGATGGATCTTCTTTGACTAGTTCAGACATCAACAGCAATGTGAAGGAGGAAGATTGCAAGCCGAAGGTGCCTTCCAAACCAGTTGTAGCTCGCAGGAATGTGGCTGACGCACTCACCACAAAGAGTTCTAGGAGGGTGTCCTTTGAAGGTGATGATGGAATCCAGCTTGATTCCACCACAGATATTCATTCCAAAACTCCCACTAGTAAAACCTCTTCTAAGGATGATACAGTGGGGGAAAGCGAAAGAACAGAATCAGTCGATTTACCCCCACCACTGCCAACATCCAGTCCCCCTAAATCTGAACGTACATCTGAGAATTCCAAACCAGAGATAAAACCCCTCACAATCTCAACACCTAGGTCGGAAACCAAAAGTGTCAAAGTCACCCCCTCGATTCCCACCTCCCCAAAACCACCTCTACCCAGTTCCAAACCTCTCGCCGCTTCCAGATCTCCTCGGGCAGGCATCAGCAAGAAGGTGACTCCGATCATTGTGAGTGATGCGGACGATGATGCTGATGATGATGACGATGAGGAGGAAGAGACTTTGGACATGGCTGATGAGGATAAGCAGAGGGGTCCTCCTGCACTCCCCAAACTGCCACCACCATCTCCTACCAGAGTGAAGAGCCCTGTGTATGATGTGTCAGCTGATCTTCTGAGCAGCCTGGATCCAGAAGAAGGAGTCCTAGAAATTAGGGTAAGTTATTAATAATTATTGTTCATTCTTTAACCTTTAAATCCTGTCATACAAAAGACTGCAAATCCAGCTCAGAATATAATTCAGATTAGACATAATCAGGATCCACATTTTGAAGAGTGAATCATTATTTTGAGAATATTGTCAAAGAATGGTTTCTGAGTACAATATTCAAGGTTGCGATTCTGTTTGAAATGCGTGAAGTGGTCTCTTGGCTTGCACTTTAGTCAAAAGATTCCTTGTTGCTTCTTGACTTGAATATTATATTACTAAGTCCATCCATCTGCTTTATATTCCTATGGAAATAAGACAATTAAGAAGGGAGAGACATAGAAAGAAAGAGAGACAGAGGCAGAGATCCAGAGATGAAGACAGAGAAATACATGAGAGAGTAGAAAAAAAAAGAAATATAGAAAGGGAAAGAAAGTGGAAAGAAATCATATGACCCGGGGGGGGGGGGGGGGGGGGGGCTAGTCGAATTATAACATGATACCTATGTGCCACACCAAAGTCGAAAAAAGGGGGCTCTGGAACTAAATATTGGTCTTTAAAATGACGGTCTCTGGAACGGCCCTTGAATCAACAATTGCTAAAAATGTATTGCTCTGGAAGTGACCACATCAAAAATAGGCCGGGGTCTCCAGAACTTGTATGACTCTTCGTCGATTGAGCTCGCCGTCCCGACCGGCTGAGTAGTTTATGATGGGCGCGCAATGGAACGAGAAACCACAAATTTGAGGGTCTCTGGAATGGGGAAAAATAGGAATTTCTATGGCTTTCTGAATTGGTGATACTCTGGAACGGAAATTTACGTTGAAAATAGGGGTCTCGACCGCGGCACATACTGTACGTATCATACATTTATGCTAAGTACCCCCCCCCGGGCATATGACCCCTTCCCTGTCGCCTTAGTGTTGGAGTGATCTATATCACTGACTTGTCACAGTGCATTCTTTTCATTCTATTCTTTATTAAGCTTGATATAATTGGGGAATAGATTATGAAAGGAATATATTCTATTCATGAGTGTGTTAATGACTTGTAAAGAGTGAGTAAGATTAAACTAGCAAAACATTGATCTCAAAATTTTGTGAAAAATCACAAATTTATGTTATTTTTTTTTTTACTTTGGCCAGTGGGAGGGGGGCACTCAGTGTATCATGTGCAGTGAGTGTGTGACGCAGAGAAGACATGCATTTTTACAATTGAATAAACTTCTGCTCCAAAGCGTCATATTTCTCTCGAGCAAAATTACATTTTCATCGCTTTGGCCTTTTCACTCAGTTCCAAAGAGCGACGAGCCGAGAATGCATCGGCTCTCTCTTCTGCTCTGATCTCAAAAGAAAAAGCAATTTCAGATGAGACTGTTTTGAGTCGTAATAGTGTGCTAGATGAACCTAGTTATCTTTTAATAATGATATGGGGAGACTTAATTTGATGAGCTGGAAAAAACATAATGAAAATCCATTATAACCTTGGCCTCCTACTACATGTAATTACAGAGCCATGCCAGCCTCTACAAAGCTTGATATATCTTCCTTTTTTGTGATCAGAATTTTTCAGGGAGAAATATATACGACATTTGGGCTAAGGGGGACAGGCCCTCTAATATAAGAAATATCTGTTACTTTAGCTTAAAATAAATAAATAGAAAAAGAAAAAGAGTTCCCTTTGTTTCAAATGTGTGCTATGAATTTCCATAAGGGGAGAGAGAGTGAGAAAGATAAATGCATATATTTATTTGTAATGAAGAAACAATTATCTTCGGATACATTGGCCCTGATGCATTTGAGATCACCATATCACCATTTGCTTCACCCGAGTATTTCATTAGGCATCATGGCAATGATTTTCACTGATATAATTGCTGTGAACCAATCAAATGCAAGGGTTTTAGTAGCTTATAACAATTAGTGATCATGTGATCATTAGTGACAATTATCATCATACCATCCATCTGATTCTCATCTATGGAATGTTATCTGTCATCTTCGTAGGGGTTAAGTTTCAAACATCCAGACAGACAGAAAATGAATGATGAGTGATATATATACGCTCACAGGAGTGTTTCAGTCTACATCTAGTGTAGACGATTCATGCATACAATATATCCACAACATTCTTGGGCACGAAAACTCTAATTTTAAGAATATAATGTTGAATGTGTTGTAATCAATAATTTTGAATTTTGATTATTAGACATTCAAATTGTAAATTCTACCTGTTTTTATCAGATTTTAGATCTTATCTTTGTACAACATGTTTGCACGATATCCCCTTCATGTTAGCTTACACTGAATTCAAACTTTGAAAATAATTAATCTTTATAGATTTTTCCAAACTTGGTACAGACTTTGGGAGATCAGGGAAGCGTTTCATGAAACAAATATTTGTTAAAAAGCTACTGAAATTCCTTGCATCTGATTGGCTCAGATCAAATGAGCCTGTGAAAATAACTGACAAAATGTATCATGAAATGCTCTCTAAGGGGAGTTTTTCATGAAACAAATAATAATTTTCACTCTGAGTCAATCAGGTGTAATTATTTCAGTAGCTTATAATAAACAGTGAAAAATTTATGTTTATTTAATGAAATACTCCCCATGGCATCTATTCTTGGCAGAAAGATATTCCCATATTTGTTGTTGATGCCTGAAGTATCCCAGAAATCAGATTAGTCATGTCTAGCAACATCTTACACCACGTTCTCACTAGTGGGATAGTAGAAACATTCAGAGTATGCAAGGACCTCTGTTTGAATGACATAACAACATGCCAAGGAGCTCATATATAATTGTTGGTATTTCAGAGGTTAATGACTGCTATGAATACCAGGAAAATTGAAAAGGGTGTGGTAAATATCATTTGCATATGTGAACAGTTATGAGATGAGTATGGAAACCAGTGGTGTGTCGATAAAAACTGGCAATGGACTCCAAGAGAGCATTAAAATTGTACCCCACCCCTTTCATCAACTGATGTCCTTGGCAGCTGAATTCAACCTTACCCCCTCTTTAAACTGCTGAAACTGATTATTATTAAGAATATTATTACATCAGGTTACTTAATTTTTGAAACTTTTCAAATACTTTTTCTTTCTCCATGTGCCTTGCCCACATAACTTCGGCCCGGGGCATAGGCCCCCTCCCCATGGAAGGGAGAATAAAAATCATAGAATTCACAATTTATATTCCTTAGAGATGCAGTGACTTGAAAACTACCACCCCCTTGTCTTTCTGATGGACTCCTCTTTATCAGTCTACCCCATAACTAGAACTCTCACCCTCCCTCTCTCATACCTCTCTCCCTCAATCTCTTTTGTATTTGATGACATTCCTGAAAGGGAAAGGGCTGACTAACTGCATACACCCCCATAGTTTGTCAGTGTAAGGATGATGACTTGATTCTGAAGCCCATGGGGTGTGTTATAAGTATTTCCCCAGAAGGATGGATTACTTCAGCAAGCACAGGGTTAATAGAAAACTGTAATAGATCCATGTTATTAGGTAGCAGGGAAATTACGAGATAGGTTGCTGGAAGAAGGATGTCTTTCTCTACGTTCACTTTAGTGTCTAAGGAGGGGAGAAGGTCCCCAGATTTCACCTTAAAAGATTTTTTTTTACTGCTGACTAATATCCACACTTCTTTCCATGCTCCTGACACATACCCCAAGAAGCAGAGAGAATAGACAGTACCATCATTTGTCGCTGTAGATATCACATTATTCCAGCACCAAATTCATGCATGGGCATATTTTGATGAATGCAGGTGTATACCCATCCATTTTGTATCCAAGATCACTCTCCCCTCCAAATGTTGTCCCCGGTGAACTGCGAAGGGAGAAGGGAGAGAGTTTTCAATGACTGTTCAGATTGAAAGATAATGAGTGGAATTACACTGAGATGCGTGAAACTCTCCTCCGCTCAGAGAAGAATGTGAACGCAGTGTTGAGTGTGAATCATATTGGTATGTGGCATCCAGCCCATTTTGAATTCATAGCATTAGTCCACACCTAGCAATGTTTATATGTTTGGAATGTAATGGGAGGAGGTCTTTGCTACCAGGATACATCAGGGAGACGTTTATCCTCTTCTTGGAAGCAAGCACCATCAGGAAATAGATGTAAGGATGAGTATGACCAGTGAGGAGTCTTGGAATCTCATCAGCTCTTTTGATATAACTCATCCCATCTCTTTGATTTCATGAATCTGATCATGGACCACAGAGGTCCATGGTCTGAGGAAACTCAGTTGTCATCCCATCTCTACAACTTCAGATGTCTGAAAAACATCTAGGAAACTCTTTTTGAAAGTAGTCATATTCCCCCTGTCTTTGACTTCACAACATTACTTCAGTCTTTGTGAGAAGATTTTGAGATTTAAAAATACTACTTGACTACAGTGGTGCATGAGGAACTTGAAAATGTGTGTGGAACTCTTCATTTTTGTTTCAAATAGTCATTTCTCTCACTACAACTTCAAATGTCATCATATGACAGTCTTTGTGAGCAGATTTTGAAATCCCAAACTTATGCTTGTCTTTACAAATACAGTGATGGGACGTCTGAGATTTTCTTTGTAACTCTTCAACTCTTCTTTTGAAAGAAGCAACTGCTCTCTTTGCAACTTGAATATCATTATCAGGAGATTTTCAGATTTCAGTGAACTCGGAGAAAAGATGTGATAATCCAGAAGCCCCTTTTGTACATGTATTTGTTTTTTTATCGTCAAAATGATCAAGAAGCAGGATTACTTGGGAGATTATATTTGCTTATTGATCATGCACTGTGTTCACTCTGTAATGAAATCCACCCTTGAACATTATCGATGAGATGAAGACTAGATATATCTCCCTGTGCAGTTTATAGACTAATTGAGGGCACAATGCATACTGGATTATTGGTAAGAATACACATATTTAAAGTTAAATTCCAGTTGTGGGAACGATCTCAAAATGACTTTTTACAGAATTTAATATAATGATCACCAAAGTGTCTGTTTGTATGAATAAAAAATATGTGCCAAAGGATTCTGGAAGAAATTGTGTAATTGCTGAGAAATAAGCAAAATAAGCGCGGATTCGGTCACTTCCGTTGGGTCTTTATTCCAGCAATAATAATACACTGTCCCACGTGTGCCTATCTGTGTTGGCGATCTTCAGTGTGATCGTTTTTAGCTAGATATTTTGATTTCACAAAGTTCAGTTTATGTAACTGTACCAGATCTAGATCCACGATGATATATCAATACTTTACCTTGGTTTTACAGACTTTCTCACGAAATCAGTGTTTTACTGCAACTACGTTCATTAAGCTTTAAGAGGAAATATCATTTTATATATAAAAAAAACTTTTTTAATTGTTAAGAAAAAATGAGATCAAAAGTTTTTGTAGATGTTTGAGCAAATAGGGAATCAAAGTAGTTTTGTAAGATGCATTTAAATATAGATGAGCAATCTTTGAGATACTATTTAAAGGTAAATGCTAGTTTTGGTAACGATATCAAAATGAGTTCGTACAGAATCCAATGAAATGACCACCAAAGTGTCTGTTTGTATAAATAAAACGCATGTGCCAAAGGATTCTGGAAGAAATTGTGTAATTGCTGAGAAATCAGCAAATAAGCACAGGATTCGGGTAGAGCGTCGGGCCCGACGCTCAAAGCAATAATTATACACAGTCCCACATCTGTGTTGGGGAAGTTCAGTCTGAACATTTTTCAGCGTAGATTTCAAGATTTCACAAAGTTCAGTTTATGTAACTGTACCAGATCTAGATCCTCGATGATATACTGACAATTAAGCCTGGTTTTACAGACTTTCTCATGAAATCAGTGTTTACTGCAACTACTGGAATTTCTCTTTAACAGTAGAGGATCTGTCTTTTTTCGTAAGAGATGGGTTTGACCAGTTGAAAGAATGTGAATTTTTGACCATTCTGAGCTATTGTTTCAAATAAGTTTTCCCATTTTTCTTTATAACTTTTTATCTGTTGAGAATATTGTTTTTTCTATTTTTTTTAAATCAAAATCATCCTTATATTCCATGGGTTGAAAGATTTGTAAGTTGTTAAACTTAAGATGCTTTATTAGAGATTATTGCTTTGTCTTATTTGATACAATGTGTACTCTTTTTATTAATATATTCCAGAAAATGTCTTTAATGTACAGGCGTATATATATATATATATATATATGTGTGTGTATATACATGTATAATCTCCATGTGAATTGTATTTAATACATATCAGTGTACGAGTTTGTATTTAAAGGGGTACTCCGGGCTGAAAATATTTATATCTAAATAAATAGAGTAAAATTCACAGAGCAAAATGCTGAAAATTTCATCACAATCTAATAACAAATAACAAAGTTATTGAATTTTAAATTTTAGCAATATTTTGTGAAAACATTTTTCCGTCAAGTTTGTTAATGTGAAGGTAGTTATTGTTCTTGCGATGATCAACTGCATACGTACATGTGTGAATGATACATGTATGTCTCCCTCATAATGTAATAATATGAAGCAATGAATGTCTAATGCACTAAATCAGTTGTCAATCCAATTTTCCTTAGTTCTTGGATGAAAAAATTTGAATAAACCTAATTTCATATAATAACATGCGAAAGGACAAGTGGGGATGAGATCATCAGTTTGCTCATTGAATATTCATGAAGACATGCATGCCTAGAACTGTTTCACCAAAATAATGCAAATCTTTAAAATGACATAGCTTTGTTATTCCTTGTCCGATTTTGATCAAATTTTCAGTGTTTTGTTCGTCTGATTTTTCTTCATTTGTTCAAATCATTTTATTTTCAGCCTGGAGTACTCCTTTAATACATATCAGTGAGCAAGTGCAATCATACAATTAACATAATACAGGGCACATTCAAAACATTCTACCGAGCTTCTACGTTGCACCAAGCTTCCCACTCAAAGGAGGAAAACAAAAAGTGACAAGAAAAATCCTTGATATTTGTTGTCTTTTCTCAGCATGCTAAAAAGGGAGAAATAATATGAGATTGGAAATGTATATCCATTGGTAATATGTGCTGGTAGCCAAACGGCGTTGGATATGAAAGAGGGTTTTGTGTTCTTTTATGGGTAGATGTCATCCTCCCTTCTCTCTTTCTATTACTGGTCTCATATTTAATCTCCATATGGGCTGTACATTCGTTCTGCATGTCTACTTTTCCAAGGCAACTCGTCTGACAAATTGATGCTGCTTTTTGGCGTGATGACGGGGGAAGTGCATCAAGTACATGTTGTCTGCGGAGACCATCTTCTTGTGTCTGACTCGTTACTTCTTTTCTGCAGTGAAATGTTCATGTAGTGATTATTTCCTTGTATTTGTGATTCCATCATAACTCTTCATGTCCACGTTGCATAGTTATTTGGGAGTAAGCAGTTCTCTTGAATTTCTGATGAATATGATATTTGCCTTGAGCATATGAGCTAAGCATTGATATTGTATTGTGCTTTGTATATTGACTAGGGGAAAGCAACTGCATGGGATTACATGTGTTGAAAAAAAAATCAGTTATATGAATAGCATCAAAGTACTCTATTTCATGGGAATGCCAGTGCACATATTTCTGCTGAATTTATGCTTGGGTGAGTATGTAGAATACTCCGTTACATTTTACCAATATTCTTTCAATTTGGATAGCCATAGAGCATGGAGTGATCGTGGGTGTAAGGTGTGATTAAAACAGATTTGGAAACAGATGGCCCTATTTGGGAAAGCCACAGGTGATCGGTATCGTAAATGACTACAGGTGTAATTTGGAAATACAGTAGAGATATAGGACTTCATGTAATTCTGCTTGTACGTGTAGGCCCATGTATCGATTCATATGAAAAAGGTAACTTGTTTTAGCCAGACAAATATATGGTAATGAATTTGACGGTGATGATGATGATAGTAGTGTTGGTGATGATGGTGATAGTGATGATGATGATGATCTGATGATGATGATGATGATGATAGTGGTGGTGGTGGTGATGATGATGATGACAGTAGTATTGATGATGATCATTTTTTTATTACCGGTACATTAACTGAATGAATAGAAACTAAAGTGCATTATATTTCTAAGATTTTTATCCTTGAAATTACAAGAACATCCCTATCTACTTATTATACTTTACTACTTGTTATCACATCAAACCAATGATTTTGAAATTATACTCTACCATATGTTGATATCCCTAGCAACTGATATTTTGTTATGAAACTAAGGAGAAATTGAAACCATAAAGGGACCATTGTTGACTTGACATGTTTTGAAAATGATATGCCTTTTGGGGAATTCCTAATTTATCTGAGCTGGGAAAGGGGATGTAGGAGGATTTAGGCCAACCCATGTTCATATTTTGATTAAAGCAAAAGGTAAAGCTATGCATCATCTATGTAGGTTGATTGGCCTTGGCTAATCTTGTGATTTGTTGTCCTATGAATAATGTTATTTAAAAGAATTTGAAAAATATCCACATTCTATGATTTCATTAAGCAAAATCGCCCGGCTACCTTTTGATATTTATGGTTTTAGTAAGTTGGTTGAATAAAACATTGAAAATGTGAGTAGGATAATTTTATTACCCGTAATAAGTTATAAAAATGTCCGCACAAGTCAAAATTAAATGTGTTAAAATATTTTTACTATGAATAAAAAAGCCTATTGTAATTTCAAAGGGGCAACTCAAGTACTTGCTTTTTGTGGAATTTTATGTCAAAATATAGCGTCACATCGACTCTTAATATATACCCATCGAGTTCTATGCCTGACAAATCCTAGGCCTAGGCTTGTGTATGGGAAATATTTAAGCCTATACACTTACATGTACGTTATAAGTGATGATTGAAAAGAGTTTGGAGTGAAACTGGTCCTTTGATTGATGGGGTTCAGGATACGGTGACCTCTTGAAGAACTTTGACTCCATCTTTTCTGCACAGTTGAAACTGGTTTATTATGTGTTGACTGGAAGTCAACTCCCAAGTGCATGAGCAGATCTTTCTCCAAGAAATTTTTTTAGTTCAAATCTTGATTGTTTTTCGGTTGTATAGTTTGTTTACTAGTATTAGTTGTGTTTGAAGATGAAATGTGATGAAGAATGCTGGGAAAATGTTGGAAACAGGAGTTTGATCAGGAAAAGAGTGTCATGAAATATTGAAAATGTTTGTTTAATAAAAAGGATTTAGAAAAGAGACATTTGTCAAAGGGAAATAATGAGGAGGCAAGTGAAAAAAGATGTCCTTACTGCACCAACCAGGGAAACCATTTCCTCTCATATTAAAGGTTCATCATTATCATAACCATCACTGTTCATATTTGATTTTCACTTTTTATATAGCCATAAATGGACACCTTGGCTCGTCTGTGGTTTAATATTGTACTATCTATTTGTAAATTTGCAGGGGATTTCAAGATAAGAAAGATAATTAATATGATTTATTATAGTTATGATATTGATTTATATTGGCATGACTCCAGGCACAAATTTGAATTACACATTGTAAATTACTTTTAAACATAATGGTGACACTGACCTAGTACCTGTATCAAATTCATGCCTTGTGATTGTATTAAGGGGTTAGTCTGTTGGGCAAACCCTTCACTCGAGTTACGGGTCTGAATGTGCAGCCTACTCATGCCTTGTGTACTGAAGGCCCTCTTGCTGTGCTAGTCTTTGCATGGAGACACACTTGTTAATCAAAGTTTCAATCAGGGTCTATGCCTGCAGACTATTATGGGGTATATAAACACTCGGGTGCTGATCGGGGTGGGGGAGGGGGACATGCCCATGCTCCCTCGTTATTTGTGATAACTTTTGTATAAATTTTACTTCCCTTTTTCCTTGTCACTTTTAAAATCCTTGATCTCCCCCCTGTGTAGGCCTATATTTCTTAATCCTGTATTCTTGGTATGGCATACATTTGAGCTCATAAGGTTCAGCGGTGTATAAAGCCAATGTCAATTTCTCTGTCCGAATCAAGTTCATGTACGTTCCTTTTTCATCAGATAGGAGAGAGAGGCCACGCCCACTCATGACCTGTGGATTTGCTCTTGATCCCTTGCTGAAATGTGATGCTAGCATTTGAAACCAACCTTTCAAATATGACTATTTCTCATTGAACAAGATGAACTTGACAACAAACGAGATTGCTTTTTAGAACTTAACAGCTGTTGTACATCCGGTTTCTTGGTTCTGGTATCAATCGAAAAAGAATATTGCTTATTATTGTTTGATGTATGGTTTCAGAGAAAACTGCTGGAACATTGTGGTTCGTGAAGTCTTGATGTTTTTATGATTTGGGAGTGTATTTTTTTTACAATACTACTTTAAACTTATAATACAAGAATATGCAAATTTGAACAGATATGATGTGCCTCTCATAATGTCTAACTGATTACAAAGTATCTAATAAATTCATATTTCTACCTTTCCTCTAAAATTAACATATTTCCTACAGGAGTGTTCTGATATTATACTATAAGTAGCCTTTGGGAATTATGGTCAATCAGTTAAGTCAAGATGGATAGATGATGTCCTGGAGGCTTTTCTCATAAGTGCCCCCCCCCCCCCCCCGTTCTTTTGACCATATACATCCTAAGAAGAATACTCCCCATGCATTTATTTCAGAAAAGCTTCAAAATACCAAGTATGTTTGCTCAGCAATACCTAGCTGAGTTCATTACCCTTTTTTGAGGAAGGCCTTTTATACGTGTCCTACTAAATTTTGCCTCTGGTATATACCGGTCTTGTGGAAATTACGATCCTCGATTGGAAGATTTCATCGTTATAAGGGGTAGTATCGACAAGAGGGACCAGGATTGATGCACAGCTGTTGGCTTTTGCAAATTAAATTTCTTTGGAGGGGGAGAGAGAAAGAAGAGAGAGAGAGAGGGGGGGGGGGGCAAAAGTAAAGCAAAATGTATCTTAGAGAGAAACAGAAAGAAATGAGATAATGATATTGTGATGAAAATTAATCTCTATTATAATTTTTTTTAATAGTACAGCTTATAGAAATGACTTTGAAGTAATTGAAAATTCAGATCCGACTATTAAAAAAAAATTATAATATAAGACTTCTTGAGACAGTTAGGATATCTTGACAAACATCAATTCTTCGACTTTCAACTTCTTGCTAAATTTCTCTGATATTTGAAAGCTACATTTCTTTTTGTCATTATCAGGAAATCCCCAAAGAGTTCCTAATAAAACCCCCAAATAAAGTGAATCTGTTCCCATCTTTATATTTATATAGTGAAAGTGATAGAATAATATTGGTTACTAGTCACATGCATCTTAACTTTGTTTTTTTCCTTTCAAACATTGTGCAATAGAACTAAGAATTGGTAAGTTGAATTGTTTGTTTTCAATAGATTACATGTAAAAGCCACAACCACATATTATGCACATAATAAGTATTTTGCAAGTGTGTTAATTTCTTAACCTTCGCCTTCCAATATGTCAGATATATATTGCTGGACTTTGATGTGTATGACGTTCCAATTTTTAACTATGGCATTATCAGAATTAAAAGAATAATTTGTTTAAAGGTCAAGTCCACCCAAAAAAGATATTGATTTGAATAATTAGAGAAAAATAAAACTAGCATAACGCTGAAAATTTCATCAAAATTGGATGTAAAATAAGAAAGTTATGACATTTTGAAGTTTCGCTATTTTTCACAAAACAGTGATATGCGCAATTCAGTGACATGCAAATGAGACAGTCAATGATGTCCTTCACTCACTATTTCTTTTGTGTTTTATTGTTTGAATTATACAATATTTCATATTTTACATATTTCACAAGAAGGACCAACTTGACTGAACCATATAGTATAAAACAATGCTAATTCCACATGTTGAGGAGGAATTAATCATTGTTTCACTTGACAATGAGGAGAAAATTAGAATATTTCATATAATAAAATACAAAAGAAATAGTGAGTGGATGACGTCATCAGTCTACTCATATGCATACCAACCAGGATGTGCATATAACTGTTTTGTGAAATTAAGCGAAACTTTAAAATGTCATAACTTTCTTTTTTTACATCCGATTTTGGTCAAATTTTCAGAGTTTTGCTTGTTAGATTTTTCTTTTTTTATTCAAATCAACTTTTTGTTGAAGTGTACTTGTCCTTTAAATTGTATTATCAAATATTTATATGATTAATGGTGTAAGATGGTCTCTTATTTATGATTTGCACATTTTATGGGAAGAATGGTTTTTAAGTAATATTATTTACCATGCACAGTGTGTACATTTGATTGGGTCTTTTGTAACAGGAATTTGAATTTGCAATTAGTGATCATTGGGTGATTTCAAGTCCGGTTTTGGTGTTGGAAGCACAATTTGGATTGTGCTTCCTAGCTCCAAACCTATTCTTAGTTTACACAAATAATCCAGATTGACACTTCAACACCTAGTGAGTGACTTTTCAGGACCATTTCCATTTTATGTTTGGTGTTATACTTATGTAAAAATTGACCCAACACCAAAAGGTCAACACTGAACTTGAAATCACCCATTTAGTTCATGCACACAATTTCATGGCATCCATACTTCATGTCCCATCTTTATGTATATATGGAGGAGCATATTTTCATTAAACATTGTCATGGTCATTGGTTTTCACTGACGACTGTTATAAGCCACTGAAATCCTTGCTTCTGATTGGCTCAGAGCAAATTTTGTCAGTGAAAATTACTTTCAAGATGGTTCATGACACTCTAAAGTTTATCATATAAGTAGTATGATCATCAGTTTGTTCCCAAGGTCTTTGTCTTGCAGACTGATAGAACACTTGATTTTTGTCTCACCTGCATAGCAGAGTGAGACTATAGGCGCCGCTTTTCCGACGGCGGCGGCGGCGATGGCGGCGGCGGCGGCGGCGTCAACACCAAATCTTAACCTGAGGTTAAGTTTTTGAAATGACAGCATAACTTAGAAAGTATATGGACCTAGTTCATGAAACTTGGCCATAAGGTTAATCAAGTATTACTGAACATCCTGCCTGAGTTTCATGTCACATGACCAAGGTCAAAGGTCATTTAGGGTCAATGAACTTAGACCATGTTGGGGGAATCAACATCAAAATCTTAACCTAAGGTTAAGTTTTTGAAATGTCATCATAACTTAGAAAATATATGGACCTAGTTCATGAAACTTATACATAAGGTTAATCAAGTATCACTGAACATCTTGCATGAGTTTCACGTCACATGACCAAGGTCAAAGGTCATTTAGGGTCAATGAACTTTGGCCGAATGGGGGTATCTGTTGAATTACCATCATAACTTTGAAAGTTTATGGATCTGATTCATGAAACTTGGACATAATAGTAATCAAGTATTACTGAACATCCTGTGCAAGTTTCAGGTCACATGATCAAGGTCAAAGGTCATTTAGGGTCAATGAACTTTGGCCAAATTGGGGTATTTGTTGAATTACAGCCATAAATTTGAAAGTGTGTTGGTCTAGTTCATAAAACTTGGACATAAGAGTAATCAAGTATCACTGAACATCCTGTGCGAGTTTCAGGTCACATGATCAAGGTCAAAGGTCATGTAAGGTCAAAGAACTTTGGCCACGTTGGGGGTATTTGTTGAATTGCCATCATATCTCTATAAGTGTATTGGTCTAGTTCATAAAACGTGGAAATAAGAGTAACCAAGTATCACTGAACATCTTGTGCGAGTTATAGTAGTTTTCAAAATCAGCACTGCTGCTATATTGAATCGCGTGATGCAGGTGAGACGGCCAGAGGCATTCCACTTGTTTTTTTTTTTTTTTTACTTTCAATTTTTTTTTAAGGTGGAAGGATCAGTAATCAATTTTTGTTGATAATTGTAAACCAATTTTCTTGGGTATTATTCATAGAATTATCACTGACATTGAGCCTGATTCCTGTCTTACAAAGAGTTACAATTGATCTGATCAATCATAACTCTATGGAAATCCATCAGTGTCATAATTTTTTCCTACGAAAAATGTGCACAATTACCTTTGTACGCAAAGAGAAGCGCAGTGAATTTTCAAGAAAACAATGAATGCATGAATATACATCATAGCTAGAAAATATTTTGAACAAACATGCATAATAGATGTTGATGTTGCTGGCCGTCCATAGTTGTGATTGATTGGTGGATCAATCGTAACTCTTTGTAAGATGGGCCCCTGGTATTGATTTCAAAATAGGAGCACTCACATATTTATTAACCAACAATATTCGAAGTCACCACTTGAATCTCTCTCTCTAAAATGTTTTAGATGAAGTTGTACTGTTTTGTTTTTATTGACATTTATACACATTTATTACATGGTTAAAAATGTAACCAAATGGAAATATGCATTTCTCTACATGCAAAAATCACCATAATCATTTACTATATCAGACAGAGGTACAAAAAATGTGAGGGGCTGAGTCTGAATCAATCGAATGGATGGATGGATTAAATGAATAAAAAGAATAAATGAAATACATGAATAATTACAAAATAATTATTTTGTAGAATACAAATTGTATTTTTTCAAAGCATGATTGTACATTAAAGTATAAAATGCTAGGAGGACCAAACATTTAAATTCAGAGATGTGATTAATTTTTAGGTAATGAAAAATATAATAAATAGTGGAGTAGTGGATCTTATTAGCAACGTGACCCTAAGTAAGAATGCTTCGTGCAGCGTATAGGTAATTATCCTTGGAGATGTTTTAATTTATTGCACGTCTTTCGGTTTCAATTTGAAATTTTGATTTATAATCCATCTGGTGAAATTGCAAGCCTTGGTGTTACTATGGAACTGTGTGTGTATTCAGGCTTATTTTGTTACTTGAATGACTTTCATGCAAGTCATGCTAGTGTGTGCCCCATGATGTTTTAATAGATCATAACTGAGTTTCCTTGCAGGAATGAAGTCGTTTGTTGTTAAAGGGGAAGTTTAACTTTACAAAAATTTTGTTGGGGAAAAAAAAAACAGAAAAAATAATCGAAAAATATTGGTGAAGGTTTGAACAAAATTCATCAAAGATTAAGAAATTTATTGAGTTTAAAGTTTTTGATTTGTGACATTTAAGGATGTTGCTCGGTATAGGAAGGAATGATGATGGTGATAGTGTAGTATATTATATTATAGTATACTATAGTATAGTATAGTATACTATACTATAGTATAAAGAGATGATGATGATGATGATGGTGATGATGATTAATATGATAAGGACGGTGTTATATATGATTGCATACACTGGATAATATGAACACTTAATATGGATCCCAATATATTAAACTTAAACATGGCAAACTCCTTGTGGAGACAAAACGTTAAAATGTTGAACCAAGTCATATACCTGCCAATTATTCTGATACCAGTATTTTAAAATAGATGATATCATTGTGCGTCCATCTTAAATTGAATCAAATCATCGTTTTAATATAGTACATTGACTGTAGACATTGGCTCGGTATTATCCTTTAGCAATGCCTCTTTAGTGCCTCATTTGCTTAATGGATATTTTGGAGATAAAAAGGCATAGTTATTTTTTTCAACCTTGTTAAGAGTGAATGACCTAACTGTGAATAGAATTTTAATCATGTCCTAAATACTGATGTTCCAGTTACTTGATACAAGAAAAGGATTTCTCAGCCATGCCACTCTCATCTTTTGTATGCAATGAATTCATGGCATTGAATAGTAAACACTAATGAATGGCTAAGTAGGCAATAGAAAAGACTATCATGACTTGTAATAGGCAGAGGGAAAAGGGAGTCACATGTATCATGTTGGGAATGGCTGCTTGCTGATGTGCAGTGTTGTAAGTTATGTTTTTTTGTTTGTTTAACTTTGATTATTAAATATCTTTGAGAAATATATATTCTTATGCTTATTTTGCAGTATTTAAATATCTGATCATATGGGAATAATAACTGAAAATTGGTTTCTTAATTTTCACAATGAACTTGTGGTAGCTTCATATTCTTATGGGACGTTGCAAGAAACCACTCATTTAATGAACAAGGTTATAAACCTTGTTCTCAGTTACATCTCTATGTGTTGCAAAATAAGGGTAGCAATGTTTGGCTTATTTTCTCTTTTTCTTTGGGACAAATGCTTGATTTTTTTACACTGTCTGTTTCCATTACAGCTATTCGTCATATAACTTGGCTCTTAAGTAAATTTGATTCTTTAAATTATTTTTTCTTAATTAAAAATAGAGATTGAAAAATTAAATTTTTCTTACCATATTACTTTCCACCAATAGAGGGCGTACACAAAAATATGCCCAAAATTTAACTTTTTGAGCGCTCTGGTAAATACAAAAATTAGTCCCTGTTTACTAATGAAAAATAAATTGCAACTGTATGAAAATTAGTAATTTTGGTCACAAAAGTGATATTTTAATGATTTTTTTAAAGTGCGTGCTGTGTACAGCATTGGCATACCATAGTCCTACCTATAGATTCCCCACAGGCAGGATGGTTGCAGTGAACAAGTGCAAGAAACTTGCGAAACTTGCAGTCAAGTCAATATGTCCATTTTTGTTGAGTCAATTTGGGTCTACAAATCAATCATAAATCATTAATCTTGCAATTGATTGCCAATTTGCACATGATTACTGGTCTGCTTATTGCATCAAGAATAAATCAATTAGCTATTATTAACTACTGTAAAAATTCATGTAGTATCAGTAAAAAACATTGTATGAAAATTCAAACAATGTTTTTACTATGTATAGTTACAAAGTTACAATTGATATAATTGATGGCATTTTTTTTTTGCAACAACCCATTAGATCATAGAAATCCCCTAAAAAATAGCTAAATTCTCATGTGATTAATGTAACATCTGTCCTTTCCTTTTGAAAATGATTATGTTGGTTCATTTGGCAAACTGCCTGAATTTATTTGCAGCCTGTTCATGATTGTTTGTCATGTACATCAACCATTCTTTTCCATGTAATATGTGGTGGAATATAGACATTGTTGCACGTGAAAAATTATCTGTGGGCCTACATGTTGAATTTGATTAACCAATGCATATGCATCAAAGGTACTGTTTGAGATTCAGTCTGTCTTTGATTTTTCATATTTTTTTTCATATTTTTCTTCAAAATGCATGGGGGGGGGGTGAGACAAGTTGTCAAATTCATCTGTACATATTTATATTAAAATGAGGCATGAACAAAAACATATGGATACTCTTGGGTTGTATGTGAAAACATTTTGATATTCATTAGGCCTATATTTATAAATGGATAATGTCTTTCAATCTGAAAACCAAGTGAAGAAATGAGATGTTAAATTTTTTAAAGTAATTTTAGATCGCCATTTGCAGATTATCCTTCATAAGATCCTATTGCTAGTTGTTGAAAAAAGGGCCATGCCTGATGTAACCATCTTTTTTTCTCTTTGAACATTACCCAATATTTGTTGTTTTGACACATGACTTTAGTGGTTCAGATTTTCCCCAAGTGGAAAAAAAGAAGGAAACAGTTACCTGTGGCAGATAACTTTTGATAGATCTCCACTTTTCCTGTTTGGGGAGAATGAACGCACTTGAAAATTTTTGTTTGTTCTGTGGAGGGACGTCCCGTCATTGTTTTAGAGTTCAGAGTCTATTTTAAGATAAGCTTTCTCCCAACTATGATATCGATATATTTTGAACGACGACCATTTATTGTTCAGTTATACATCTGAGAGGATACCAGTAAATTTGATTATCTTCACGAAGAGATTTATCAGTGGTTTTTAAGGCAGTTTTTCCATCGTGTTGCAAACGAAAAAGTTTAGAAAGATGTTGGATACACATATAAATCCGCTCTTGTTTCGATTTCTTAGCGATGTCTATGATATGCATTATAGGCAAGAACTTATGAATTGCATGTGTGTACCTATAGAAGAGGAGGAGGAAGAGGAGGAGGAGGAGGAGGAGGTAATGTCTGAAACTAAATGCATTGCTCTGAGGATGTTGCTTCGTGAACTGAGGCAAAGTTATTTTCTTTCCATTCTGACAGTCAATTCAGATATGATTCAACACTATGAAAAGCCAGAATTTATGCTAACTCTGTGCCTTCTTTGAATATATTTTCTGGCCACACCTTTGCTGACGACGTCTTGATTATTAAAACCACATATGTACATTTTACTCAGTTTTAATTTGATTGAATTAACGCTAAAATCACTTCAAATATGATTGGTTTCAAAGTAGAGAGGCTGCAAAGCTTACATTAATTCCCTAACAGTCTATAGACTCTATACTTTGAACATTATCTGTCCATACCTGCATTGAAGAAAGGAAAATGATGAAGAAAAACAGTGAGAAAAATATTTAAAGAAATCATATTTTTCTCACTGTTTTTCAATATGATTTTTCTTTTCTTCCTTTATTAATGTGGGAACGGTTTCAAATGCTATGATCTCACTCTTGAATTTAAATCTATATTTATGCGTCATTTATTCTCTAAATTTTATCTGCAAATGTGTTTGACAATGTTATTGTTTGTATTCAATGTCGTTAATGGACTTGGACCCTTAACATTAATCTTTAGCATTTACTATGAACATAAAGTGTACTCATGATTAAAATGATTATTTTATTGTGTTTGAAGATTGATAGGATTCCTGGTGAACCATTGGGTATTGAGATCTGCGGTGGAAGCGACACTCCGGAGGGGTGTATCTACGTGAGCAGTGTTACCCCTAACTCTGCTACCCAGCGTATCGGCAGGGTACGGCCCGGAGACCAACTCCTAGACGTCGGCGGTAACTGCATGGTCGGTATCACCCACTCCAAAGCCATGGATGTCTTGCACCAGGTTGAGAAGAGCACCGTTCACCTAGTGGTTGCCAGGAAGAAGCCGGAGATGGGATCTAGCTACGCCGACAGTGACGAAGAGGAGGACTATGTTGAGAATCTTGCCGTGGAATTGGTGAACGCTGGCTTCGGCAGTGATGGGGAACCCATGGGGGTGAGCTCGGACATTGAATGCAGCGACTCTGGACCAACGTCACCGGACGGTAGGCTGCTCTCGCCCATCGGATCATCGGATGAACTCGACGGGGCAACGTTTTCTCGAACGAAGCAATCAACACCGCAGAAAGATGGACTGCAGCTGTTAATGTCGGAGAATAATAACTCTAACAAGAAGAAGAAGCGATTAGTTAGTCTTCAGCCGGGTCTTCTGAGCCCACCGCTCCGAAGTCCAACCTATTCAGAAGACAGCGGAGATGGAGATTCCTTTAGGTTCAAACCTCACTTCAATCCGAGGTCGAACCGTACACATTTCAAAGGTGAGCGTTTATTTCATATTACTTTTTTGCAAAAAACAAGACATATGACTTCGTCACCAAAACCATGCACTTACCTTCACCTTTTTTAATTTTGAGAATTAACTTTAAAAATTGCAATAGCTAGCCTTTTGTACAGGTATTATGTCAGCACGAATTATGCTGTAGTCACATTTCCCCTATGGCGGCCATAGCTGGTACAATAATGTAAAAACGGCTGGGTTTTTTTACTCGCCGTTCAGCCGCCATAAGGGAAATGTGACTGCACCATTAATTACACCACATTACAAGTTATATAAGACAGTTCGTTCTTTGTTTGTCTTTGCTATGATACACAATCCTGTCAGACATTCCAAAATGATTAGACTTGGCAAATAAAATTAGGCAAAGAATTAAGCACATGAAATGCCCATCCAAGGTACTCATCCCAAATGTATTTAATATGCATTTGGTCATTGTTAGCCCCCCCCCCCCCCCGATGATTTTAAAATATTTTTTTTGAAGGGATGAGGGAAGAGAAAAAAGAGATCAAAAATAAAGAAAGAAGAAGTAATATGAAAAGAGGGGTCTGGGTCATTTACTTCTACAAAAAAATTAATTCTCCTTTGTTGTGGATGTGCTTGGTACACTGTATATTGGCTTAGGTGGCAGGTAGGGTAGCTAAGAATAAATTGCACATTATTTTAAGGTTGTTGATGTATATTTTCATGCTTACATTTGATGGTGATTGATTGATTCCTTGGTTCCAGGGGGGGGGGGGGTGGTTATTCTATGATAGTTTAGGCAAAACTTGAAATGATGAAACAGTCCAATGCTGAATGAAGCACAATTTTGACCAGACAGATTCAGACTCTGGCTAACTATCCATGACTGAGGAATCTCTGTGTATGCACTTTAAAAAAAATAAGATTTTTTGTGCATTTGAGATACCCGCATGTTAATCAAAAGTAAGCTTGGACAGGATGTACTTTGCAACTTTTAATAAATATCAAAAGCCTTTGTTCTCACCAAAATGTTTAATCTAAATGACGTTGCAAAAGTGATGAATCTTCATATAACCACATTTGGTGATACTGAAAGCGAAACAATATACTCCAGTTCCACTGCATATGATGTTTATCAGGATTGATTAGGTATTGTTGTTAGAATCGTCACCTTGGTTATTGTTGTTCTAAACTATTATAGTTCACCAAAATGGAACTTTTTAAATTCAACTCACATGCATTTAGACCCCCCTTTTTTATACAAGAATAGATACTCCATTACACAATGTACTCCAGAATTATCAGGGAACACTGTCTGACTAAATATCCAAAGTCAATATTTTCCGACCAGAGTTTAGTGATAGTATGCATTAACAATAAGGATCTTTATAATGACTCAAATATAATAAGAGATAACAATGTTGAGCAGTACATTGATGATAAAATGAATCACTTAAGTAGTTACTCGGATCCTGATAAAAATGTATCATTAAAAAAAAAGTTAATGAAGCCAATGATAGGACGACTGCCTACTAAACTTTTTCAGCAAACCATCAGTGGAACTAGTTTTTAAGATTAATAGTGTCTTGCAAAATTCCCATCTTCAAAGAAAATGATAAGATATTTTGTATGCTCAATATGTGTCCTATTGCAACATGAAAGAGTCATAGAATTATGTTCAAAATGTATTATATGCAAATTATTTCTGGCACTACAGTCCATACATCAGTGCGACTAGGTTGAAAAAAAAAATTGCCCCCCACCCCCAGAAAAAAAATCAATAAATTAATAAAGTTAGATGATTAAATTAATGAATAAGTAAATTTACAGATTTTATTATTTTTCTGCTAATTCTTAAAATATATACTTGCACCCCATGTTGACCCCAGTCCCCGTATAAGGGCATGAAAAATGTCGGGCCTATCATCGTTACTAAGCCCCTGATAATCCGCCTTACTATATTGAGCAAGTGCGTGGGAGTATGACATGTTGGCCCTCTGTTTTGATCTATTAAACATCTTGCATATTACCAAGTGTAATGAGAAAGAATGACATTTAATCAGTGAATTGGTAAAAATGAAAGTATCTCTTTCAAGGTGAGAGTATTGTTCGTAAATGTCAGATGATGGGAATCTATGTACAATTTCTGTTTCTTTTTTTTCATTAACCGGGGGGGGGGGGGCACTTCCATTGACGAGTGGATATCAGGCGCGACCATGGGGTTTCAAAAAGCACCCTAAACAAGTATTTTCCATATTCTGAAAGATTAGCCCAACCTCGAATTCAACCTAGGCCATGGTTCAACTTTGTTCTAAAATGATGGGAAGCTGAAAGTTTCACCAATATTGTTTATATTGTTTGTTTCTGATGGTTCCTTTGCATTTTCCTCATGCTTTTATGGTGAAGAGAATAAAAATGTGTAATATTTTCAGGCACACAACCCAGATTATGAATTTAAGTATTGAAAAAGTTATCAAGGAAAGTGCTCAAGGGGTATGAAAAACTGAAAAATCCCAAGAAAAATTTCAGCAGTAGCAAGAAGACATTCTGAAAAATCAGTTGGGTATCAAAATCAGGGATGTTGGAGAGGTCTTCTCTTTCTTCTTCGCAGTCGTTAGGATTTCTCTTCCCTCATGTAGGATGCTTTTCAGGAAGTAATTTGCAACTTGGATGATGTGCATGCTGGTCTCTCCGAGGCATATTCCTCAGATTCTAAGACAAGCGATTTCGTACATGATAATGAACTTCGCCCACATCCATCCATTCATTCATGGATATCATGGCCATGACACAACGTAGTAACATGATACAGTTTTTGCTCTTGACCAGATGGGGCTCATATTATGGAATATCATAATGACTGTTTGTCAACATTTGATGTTTATCATAATGAAGTGTTAAATATTGGCATCTCTTTTTCTCTTCAATGCAACCATATAGATTAGAAATGGAAATTGAAACATGAATAATGTTTTTCACAGTGCAGTTATTTTCCTTAACCCCAGGAAATCGATATAAGGGGGGGGGGTCTTAGCCCCACCAGTTTCCCCGGGGTAAGCTTAGCCCACTTTGTTTTCACACTACATTTTAGCAAAGTGGGCTAATACGGTAAATGGTAAATAGTACGGTACTATCTGGCCCTGCTAAAAATCAGGGTTATCCGGCTTATTGCGGTGCTAACAGATGCATGGGCTAAGGAAAATGTGGGGCTAAGCATTAGCCAATCACAGAAGTAGAAATTGCATGTTAATCACGCTCTGTGTGGCAAAATCATCAATATCCATGAGCTGTGCGATAGTCTGGGGTTGGAAGCTCCTTGGGTTAAGGTAAACCCTGGCTAAGCAAATAGTCTTGGGTTAAGAAAGACAGTGTGAAACCAAAAAAAATATATTATGGGGTTAAGAAAATGCAGTGTGAAAAGCATTTAAGGTCTCTCTCTTTCTACCCCCTCCAAAACTATGAATGAAGGAGCATCAGCATACATGTATGTCATTGATAGTGTTTAAAATTACCCTCACTTCCGGTGTTATGGTGGAGGGGAATAATCCATATTTGATGAAGCATGTAGGAATAACAGATTGATGCTCACTAATTGGTCCCACAGCATGAGGATCATGTCGTCATACAATCACAAGTCGACCTTTCCAACCACTCAACCATGACTGGGCTACTGTGCATGGCGCAGACAAAATTGACGTCATACGGTCCATTCATAACATAATCTCTGAGATTTTCATACTGTAGCAGTGACCTTTTCCATATACAGTCAAGAATTAATTGTTTAGCTGGCTTTTATAACCTTGTTTTTCCTTATTTCTCCTTATTTCATGATATTACGGATGGAACTTGAACATAATACACTCATATGTTTTGATGATGTCATAATGCCCATCTGTTTTAATGAATTGGAAAAATGGAAAGAAAAAAAAATCCAAAATAAGAGTTACCTTCTAAATTTGGAGGGCCAGCATGAAGCATGCCGATGTTACATAACTTCTGCATTGGATCTTAAAAAGTTGTAAAAAGTATCCGTTGAAAGTATCTATTTGTCAGACCTAACTTATTTTGGTCATGAAACCATTGCTAAAAGGTTATTGAGTGAGAGAATACATTTGTTCACTAAATATAACCTGCTTATTTCAGTTTTAGATTACATGTTTTGAAGTTATCATGTTGTTATCTATCTGTGCAAGGAAATTGTCATCTTTTCTCAATATGTCTTGTTCCATTTTTTTTTCCTTCAAATTTCTATTTTCTGTTTTTCCCCTTCGTTCAGGAAGTAATTAAAAACCACTGAATAGCATAGGGCTTTACGATCAGGGAAATTTACCTTGTAGGACTAGGATGTAGAAAAGAGGATTTTTTTTATTTGTAGCTTTTTTGTTTTTGAGGGGAGGATGTTGTTATTACAATAGATTTGAACAAGCTCTATAATCAATTCAATCTGTAACTGAATAATCAAATAACTCATATATCTAGCAAAGCAATGTATTGTAAAAAGAAATGTTGCTGTGGGCAGTGTTTATCATCATTATCCACTTTAGTCCACCCCCTTCCAAGTATAAGATTGAGCTTTTAATAAACCATTACAATTTGCGCATGAGCAGATGAAGTTCATTGGCCGTTATAAACCAGAATATTGATTTTTTTAATCATGGAGATTAACATGATGCTATTTTAAAACATACATAATTTCCCCATTAAGAGAATAACAACAAAGTGGTCAGTCATATGAGGTATTTGGCAACTGATCAAATGATAGCCAATTAGTTAAAAGTGGACTGTGTAATTGAAGCTTGCCCAATTGGAAATTAACATAACCTTTAAGTTGTGTCACCTGGTCTATGCTCTGGATCCTTTTGTAAGAGTTGCATGATTGCTGATCGGTATACCAGGCAAGCTTAGATAATATCTTTTAAAAATTAACTATATTGATTGAGTACCTATCCAGTTGGAGAAAAATATGATAGGTTATTTGCAAAAAGTTGTTTTAGGGCAATTCCGTCAAAATCAACCTTTTTGTATGTCCGACCCCCATTTTTCTCAAGTCTTACTTCACTTCATAAACTCACCAAGTCATGGTCCATTGAGAACACTATACAGACTGTCAAAAGAACCAAAAATTTGAGACAGAAAATTCCATGAAGTCCCACATATATGGGCTTGGATGTACATATTTTATGGAATTGCCCTTCAGAGCTAATTAACTAAATAGCTTATTCGCTTGAAGATGAACCCCACACCCTCATTTTGTTTAATTTCCATGGTTAACATGCTATGATTTGTTTTGTAATTTAAGATATTGTCTAGTTCATTATAGCATAATGAATTATGTAATGAATGGAAAGTTTATGAAAGTTGTTTTGATACAGCCTCGGTCAAAGATCTCTAAGAAGCAAAAAGGAAGTTTCCTATTGTTGATGTTTTCACACCCTACATTAATCAAATGCAGGACTGTCCAGTTAAGAGCTCAATTCATTATGATAATTGGCCTCATGAACTAAACTATAAATAAAATCAAATTGAGGAAATGAACTTGTATGAGGTATAACTGTTTTTTCCTGTGTTTGCCCGTTTCCCTTTCGTCATTGTTTTTATTTATTACTCAGGGGAGTGATGGTTTGACCGGATGTATTTTGTCAAAGAACTTCAAGCAATTTAGTAGTACCAAATAGATGAGTTTTATGAAGTATTTCATGAGTTGAGTAGTACAAAGAAATTTGTTATGACGGACCTATCTTGAGTGCATTTTAAAAATGCAGAATTCAATTAGTCGGCCTACATGTAATTGTATACAGTACAAGCCTTACATGATTGTATATTCTAAATCTATATTATCTTTTAGAATGACCACTTCTTTTATGTCTAGCAAACAACAATAAGATACTAACAGCATTTAGTAAATATCAATGTTTAATTAATTAGCATCAATGATTTTTTAAATAATATTTATAGACCAAAGTGCGAAAAACATTTTTTTCCTAATCAAGTCTATTCTGTAAATTGCAAACAAATTTATTCATTATTTGAGGTTTAGAGAAGGGGGGGGTGAATGAAAGGAGGAAGCAGATTAGTTTACTGCTAAATTGCAGATAATATAATTTCTTCAAGCCTTGGAAAAAAATATTATTAATTCGGGGAAGATAATAACAGCACTCTTTATCTTCTCCTATTTGTTAATAATTGGGTACGTACATCAAAATTTGAAACTATGGTGTATTTTAATACAACAGGTGATAAAATGATGTGGTTAATTAATAAATATTTAATGTCAATAATTTGCCCTCAATAAAGTCGTATATTTCAAAAAGTCCTCTTAAATTACAAAAGATGCCCATACATCTTCATTGGGTTCAATGTAATTTAGTTAAAGCAGAAATAAGAATAGGGAAAATAGACGCCATACATAAACATCTACATATTCCATTGTAACAGGGGTTGGGGTGCATGATTCATTTTTTTTTTCTTCAGTTCTATTGGACTGATTCGAATTGAACTTTCGTTTCTATGTATCTACTGGAGTGGTAGGAATTAATTACAGTTGGAATATCTCGTATCTCTTGATACATATTATAAAAATAAGATTTGTTAGAGTCATAAATCAAAGCAAGTCACAGAGAGAGAGGATGAGGAACAGAAAGACCTTTGTGACTGCGCAGTAGACTATGCAGAGATAAGCTTCGAACAGCTTGTGTGCCGACACACAGGAACTGGCAATCATTGATACCGCAGTCTGGTGTTGGAGAATAAAAGATTTGAGAATAAAAGATTGCGGCTCACTCGCTAGCTTGGGGTTATTAATACATTCAACAGAAGAGAGCAAAGGGCTCCACAGAAGCAGTCAGCGTGTAGCAACCCTTTCAAGGTATCTGGAGTGTACTGCAGTTTGGAAGGCTGGGGAAGAGAGCGTGTAACGCCTTACTTGGAAAGGGGGAAGAGCATTCAACAAACTAAAGAATAAATGTCGTTTTGGAAAAAGTCCTTGGGGTCATTATGGAAATTGTTCATTCAGATCTGAGATATATAGAACTACAATAGCTTGCTGTCCATCATTGTTTGGACCTGGATTGGAAAATCAACTGCTAGATGTAGAACGGGGAGAAGCTGTTCAAAACTTCAAGGAGTTTGTAGTTGTACTTGTACACTGTTAGACCCACGTTACACTAGTTCTTTCTCACAGCTCTACTTGGAAATCATTATTGTTTTGAGAGGACAAGCTTGTTTCTTTTAGGTTGATCAGACTTTTGACCTGAATCTGCAAGGGGGATTATAATTTTAGTATTGTTCAAGACTTTTTTCTTCTTGTGAATGATTGTTTTGACGGTGGAAAGAGATTAGAATGCAGTCTGTGCAGACCCTACCAGCTCTACAGTCGTACAATTGGTGGAGCGATTTTGGCTTCTATTGTAAGCATTTAATAATTTAATTTTCTTTAATGTTGATTCAGCTTTTATTTTGTTGACAAAGAGGCACATATATCAAAGTTTGAAATAATATTTTCAGTACCAGTATCGTGTTCAAGTGGAGATGCAAACACGTACAGGAACATTTCATAAAACAAATAGTGATTTCTGTTGAATATTGTTATAAGCTACTATTAAATCCTTGCATCTGATTGGCTCAGTAGTCAGTAAAATCATAGATCACAAGATCCATGAAAAGTTCCCCATGTTTTCAGTGAAATAAGTAAATGTTGGTATTTGTTTACATATACCTATTATATGTACTAGGTACTTTGCTGGTATTCTAATGTATTGGGTTGTTACACAAATTAATGTGTAACAACAAAGATTTGAGAATATCAATTACTAGAGACCAGTCTTTCTACACAGATTGGTAATTTTTTTAAGTGTTTTCTTTGAAAATGAAACAGATCTGCCATTGCATGTCAAGTCATGCATGAGCGACCACATAATGGCATATATATTTCAATGCAAAATTGAGTGAACTAAAGTTTTTCTTACTTCCCAACTTTTGCAAATGTAAATTCTGCCGAGCTAATTTACAAAAAAAATTGACATGTCTTTTGCATTAATATGTATCACTATGTTATAGAACGTAGCATTAGACGGAGAAATCATGACATGGTTTAGTGAGCACTCTTAATTTACCGGTACTTTCATTTTTTTGTGAAAACTCAGTATTTCCTACTACTTTTAAGAAGCAACAATTGTGTCTTAAACGCATGATCATCCATGCATTTTCAGTTTTCAGAAATAGACACTAAAGGCATTGTGTGCAGGAACTTTCCTGCCAAATAATTTTGCTTAAAAGGCTATTTTGAAAAGGATGGAGAAGGGGGGGGGATACTTATTGTTGTTGCTTATTTGACTCTTTATATTATAGTCAGATTATCAGATAGACTTAAAGGAGCCTCACCCAACAACACTTTCAAAGAAAACTTAACAAACAGGAACCTATTTTAGATTAGGATCAAGGGAGTCTGAGAAGTACTTTGAGAAGTCATGAGTGATGGTTAGGCCTAAAAGTTTGGAAATGATTTAGCAAAATTCATATTGAGTGTATTTGAGACTATATGCTCCACTCATTATGAATACATTATTTTATTGTTTCCAAAAGTTTTAAATTCTTTTGTTTTCATTAAAATTTTAGTCACTTATTTATTTTTTTAATATTTTTTATTTATTCATTAATTCAGTGTTTCTTTTCTTTAGTCATTCATCACTTATTCATTTATTTTTTAAAATATATTTTTCAATTTATTCATTAATTCATTGTTCCATAGGTGTTTACAATTACATGTAAAAATAGAGTGATAGGCTTACTTGATATCGCGTACAGAAAATAATACATGTGAAATTGCTTTTTCATCTTCATCTGTCCTCATCTATTCATTCTTTTGTGTATGTATCATATTATATAGCTTTTACAAATTTTTCCCAAATCATCTGACTTCCAACCTCCAAATCTTTTTAAGCCCATCTAAATCTTTTGTAAAGGTCAGTAATGTGCATTTTACTTGATTAAATACTACAAAATTCTAGTGGCCATTGAATGTGTTTTTTCAGCCGTTAGAATTGTAATTTGGCATCTTGCTCCCTCTCTTGGTAATGTTTATATTTATGTTAATATTTGAAATGGCCCTTGATTACAAACTCTATTGCAAATTGAATAATGGTATATTTTTTAATAGAAACTTTCTAATATCCAATTAATTTATTATACTTATATAGCTACATTATACTGTGAACTTTCATCAGCCTGTTTCATGCTTGCGAAGGGGTTTTATATAAAAACAAGACAAATATGCAGATATTTTATTTTGATCAGGCAACCTAAATGCATATTATGGATTTAAGTGTGGTAACTTTATCCAATAAAGCACATCTTTATGTTATATCCTTCACATCATGATGTTTTAGGGAGCATAATTTCATTTGATCTAAAAATGAATCGGAATTATAGTGACATGTTTTCCCTTTCTTAACTTTGAATAGTTTATACAGTGTACTGTAACTCATTGGGTACCAGGACAATACAGCCCGTATCTGAGGTCATATATCTTCTATTCTTAGAATCTAAGGTTACACTCTGATATCTGGGTAGTGTGTCATGAAGATTTTTGTAAGTGACTTTTCACTTCCAGATGTTATAAGCTACTGAAATCCTTGCATATGATTGGCTGATCGCAGATTAGTCAGTGAAAATTATTGGGAGATGCTATGTGAAACTCTCTTCTGATATCTGATAGCAATCAACACCAGTACATTCACTGATAACTATAGTACTGATTACATTCACCAGGAAATACCTTAAATACAGAGGGAACATGTAGGAAGATAAAATTACATACATAGTTACATACAGCGATAAGAGCCTTCGTATTCTCTTAACTTTTGAATCATAATGATCTGTAAGTTCTTATAATTTCTTAACTTTGCGGTGTTGATGCTATGCACTATAAATATTTTGGGCTATATAAAGGATGTTAAGTCCAAGTTCTGAGCCATTTTTTTTAGCTGTGACATTACCACTCAGTGCCTTTTTCAATTCTATCCCTTCAATCTCTGCATCGACAAGGAAAAAGGAATGAATAAAGCTGCTGTTGATATTCACATGTGGGCAAAATGTGGACCCGACTTTTGTTTCAGGGTTGGTGGGTGGGTTGGGGGAGATGGGTTGGGCCGGGGTAGGGATGAGGAGGGGGAATTGTAATTACAAGGTAGACACAACATACTCATACACTGACTTTCAAAAGACAACCTTACATGTAAACGAGTGATCTTGCTTCAATCTCAGAGTATCCTAATCAAGTATTTGTCACGTTTTCCCAACCTTAGATAGTGCCTCAACTATTCTATTTTTATGATACTTGGATGAAATAAATATGTACCCTTTTAACGTGCCAGCATGCACATCAGGCAGTTGAAATCTATACCCTTTTTCCTGCTTTCGGCAATTTTCTACTCTTCATTGTACGCATGTACAATGTACAATGCCTGATAATGAAAAACAACCCATTTAATGTGCTTTAAGCGTATGGTACCCACTTTGTCATGCCCCCCCCCATTTTGGGTACCTAAATATTATTTTGTTGGTTATGTTCTTAACGTTATAAATCTCACAGTTGCTATATAGAATTATATATACCATTTTATATACTGGTACATGTAGTTTGATATTTTATTCAAAATATAACCTTAAATGAGCTATTGAGAGACTAATAAATCAATAATTCTTGGAATTGGAAGAATGACAACCAAATCAGACTTTAGCCAGCAGATGTCATTATAAATGGATTCAATGAATAAGTTCTGTGAATCAAATGTTAATGATAGAATTGTGGGAAATTGAAAGAGGAAAGGTAAATAGGCTCAAAGCCTTTGAGTGATCATTGTATAATATGTTATTTAATTCTTATCATGCTCGTGGTTGATGGTGACTCATAATAACACTTTATGTGTTCAAAGTTGATTATGGAAAGGGGAATGTAAAACTAGCTCAAAATTATCATTACGCATTTCCATAATTGTATCTTATTGATTGTATCCCCTTGGAATTGTTTTTACCCATTTTTTGCTCCGACTGTGCAAGTAGTGAATCATGATGCATATCTCATGGAAGCTAGGAGCTGCAGTATTCATCAAATCCTTCTAATTATTCAGAAACTGAGAATTCATGGCCCCCTTCTTTCTTTCTTTTTTTATCATCGACCTTTTGAGTCAGCGTTGTCGGTGGGATGTGTCATCGGGTGGCAATTGCTTGATGTGTGATGCAATACAAAGTAAACATCAGATGAGAAAGAGGGGAATATCAGCCCTGGCATTTGCTGCATGGATTTATAGACTCAGGCAAAATGTCAAGGAACTTTGGGTTTTATATCGTTGATGACGAATGGAATAGTAGTTAGAGGGGATATGAGGTGAAAACATTGCAGACATCGTGTCAACAATTCCTTTTTCAGTATTATGGACTGTCTTTCTTTTCTTGAGGTATTTCAAAATATGTTAATTGCATCAAGGAGGCAGAAATGTTAATTTCCAGCTGGTCTTAAAAAATAGTACACTATATTTTTTTTCCACTTAGGCATTGTTTTTTCTCATAATATTCAGAGCATTTTGAAGTTGATTGTTTGTATACAACAATTTGGTTTGGTAGTGTTTTCATGGTAATTTCTAACTGGGGGCTTCAAGTACGCATAACAGAAAGATAATGTATGCACTGACATAGCAATGCACCATGCTCATGGCTCATTACATAAATGTTTTCTTAGTAGGGCCCATGCTGGTTCTGAAAAGGCTTACCCCCCCCCCAGTAATGGTAGCCATATTAAGCTACAGGGTTCAGAAGTTGGATTCATAGAGCTAAAAGAGAGTAAAGCAAATTGAATACTGTGTATTAAAACTGTTTTTTGTAGAAAAAGTGCTATTTAATATTAATATGCAAATATGGATCTTCATTTAGCAATATCTGACATGAAAATTAAGACTAGGTCATAGCGAGTGTCTCTGAAGGTTTAGCTGTATTACTTCTGATGGCAGCGGTGGGATAAGCAATGGATGTGGAGTGCTCTGCTACCACAGTGACAACAACAACAGTCTTGTGGTCTGCTAAGATGACTTTACTTGAAGACACATATAGGCCTGTTAGCGCTTGTTGTTTGACAAATTTGGATTTTACTATTACTGTACATGTGTTTCTGCTGAACATTGCTTGTTTTACCTTTAAAACTCCTATTCAAAACTTATTGCTGTTGCGGGGGCCATCAGGTATGCGATAGACTTCAACTTCAAGTCCTTGTCATAAAAGTTATTCAGGAGCTGGGAGCAGATCGTAATGAAGCCTGAAGGCAAAATGGCACAATTGCATTTAGGATTTAATACTTGTAACACATTACACATTACCTCACCATTGAAACATGAATCTTAAACCAAGCTTCCAATAATCGTTTCTCTTCTGCAGATGACACAAAGGCCAGTTTGCAGCAGCGTGGTCTCCTTGAACGGTCCTTCTCAGAGAGCTCCAACTCCACCATCCTACTCTCGACAGGAGAACTAGAGAAGCTAATAGAGGAGGCCAACCAATCCCTTGATGAGGCTGATGATAGTGACATCGCCGTCATCGTCCTACACAAGGATGACGAAAACCAAGGTCTCGGACTCACAGTCGCTGGAGGCATAGATCAAGAAGTCCAAGAAGTAACAGTAAGTTAACAAGTCACAATAAATATCAATTGGGCCTATGGCGGTTATGCCCCAATTTTCATTTGGTCTATGATCATTGTAGGGTACCCGGACGGTGATCGTATTCTGCTCATGCGATTTTCGTAAGGATTAGCTATCTTTAAAGGGTAATTCTGATTTTGGGCACCAATTATTGAGATTTTCAATAAACACATTTTTCTCAGATGTGTATGTGTGTGACAGTATGTGCAAGAATATCATGCTGAACACTGACCAGTCTCTTAGTAGTTCATGATCTAATAGGTGTCTATTGTGTATATATTTGTGGCACCAATCATAGGTTCAAAACCCTAGTGACCCATCAGTGTCCCTTCCCCGAATACATTACTTTAGGTGAGAACATACCAACCCCCCATCTGCCTGACCTATTTTATCTCATTTATTCATGTTTTCAAACAATGGCTTTTTTGTGGAATATAGATCCTCATAATGAGACACCAGGGGCCCGTTGCATAAAACTTTGTACCTGAGAAAACTCAGGTTGTTTTTACCGGAGTTTTTGCCCTGTGTTAAAGTCAATGGCAGAAATCAGACTAACCTTAGTTTTCAATTTTTACCAGAGTTTTCTCTGGTAAAAAGTTTTATGCAACAGGCCCCAGGACCCCATTATACAAAGCTTTTATCTTGATTGTTCAGCTGATATTTAGAGTTGATTACATTGACCATTATATACAATCAATTATACAACTCAATTTCACAATCGATTGTTTGGTTTTGTGTTACAGGCCCCTGGAAATAAATAGGGATTCATGTTCTTACAATACATTTTGTCAAATTTCAACTTCTTGCAGTCAAATTTCAAAGCCTGGATAAAGCTTTGATTAAGGGTCAGTAATGTGAATTATACTTGATTATCAACTAGCATTCCAATAATATGTAAGTGTAGTGGCCACTGAATCTTTTTATCAAATTGTTTGAATTGATTTCCTATTCTTATTAGGTCCATAAAGTGATTCCCGGTGGTCTAGCAGACAGGGATGGGAGAATACAGAGGGGGGATCGTCTAATATCGGTCAATGGGCGTGTCTTGAAGGATGTTAGCCACAACCAGGCCCTGGGCCAGCTGAAAACCAAGAGGAGGGATGTTGTCCTGGTGGTAGCAAGGCCATTGGAGCTGGAGGAAACAGGTGAGAGAGGGAATTCTTTTGTGAAGGGTGATATGCAGTAGTTTCTGCAAGCACAGACTTCTACTTTGACACTTTGTGTAATCTGCTCACACAGACTCAAATTTGACGCTTTAACAAATAACACCATTAGAGACTAGACTGACAAATAAGACGCAGCCACTGTACAAGAGTGAATCTAGTCTCCTACTTTATATTGCATTAAGCCCGGCGAAAACCAAATATATCTGATTGTGATGCGATGTAGAAAAAAAAAATCACACTTTTAATTGAATTTGAAATTTCTGAGAAGTAAAATTTTATTTGAAGTTCCGCATATTGCCCCCAAAACAGGAGCCTTGTGGTCACAGTAAATTCCAAAAATCGGCTTCAAGTCGCAGCTGATGATGATATCATTATGATTTGGCATTGAATTTGCTTTTATTCCTACAGGGAGGGTTGAAATAGACTGGAATTTTCATTCAGATATTATGGGTTGAAATGTTTATATCAAATGCTATTATGATTTCTTTGAAAATCAGATCGAAATCGATCGTGAAGTGTTTACAGCAAGTTTAAATGATTTGTTTTATTTCATTTTTCCAGAGGAAGAAGGAGAGACAGATGACATAGAGATGGCGAAGGGACCAGCTGGACTCGGTTTCAGCGTCGAGGGTGGGCGTGGTTCGCCGAAAGGAGATCAACCAATCACGGTCAAGAAGATCTTCACAGGGGGCGTGGCAGATAGGAGTGGCTTGTTACACGTCGGCGATGAAATTGTGGAGGTGAACGGTAGAAGACTTTCAAACTTGACTCACTTTGAGGCATGGACCTTCCTAAAAGCAGTCCCTTCGGGTATGGTGAAGCTAAAGATAAAAAAGCCATCGAAAAAAGGGGATGAGAAGGACAAAGCAAAGGAAAATGTCTTGTCAGAGGAGGTCTTGAAAAGCTTAGAATGAAAGTCTTGTCAGTTCAGCATATCAGGTTGAACAGAATTCTTTCGAAGTCTTGTCAGTCAGCCGAGTAGGTCGGGACTGAATTTCTTTGATGTCAGATGGAGCAACCATTCTGGTTATACTGAATTCCTGTGATGTCTGTAGGGAGCAGCCGATCAGTTTGAAATGAGATCCGATGACGTCTGTGGAGTAGCCATTCAGTTTTTACCGGGTTCCTTCGATATCAGGGGCATCTGTGTCTGAGTCATCATAGGCCAGTGATGTCATTGCCATAGTTTGCCAAAACAGCCATAGAAGAACACCATCCAAGTTTCTCCTGAAGAACACTGCCCTTTGAATCAGCACCAAGACTGGTTATTTTCCAGATGATTAAGTCTCATCAGTCTTCAAAAGCTGCATCAAGAATGGTTATTAAAATTGAGTCCATAGTGAAAATGAAAGGCATGTATACTAGAATTGCAAACCCATTTGAAGCATTTAGCAGAAGTTTTTCTGAAGTGTCCTGTCTGATAATTGAAGCAGGATTTTTCTCATTAACCTATCAGATGTGAGGGTCACCGTAGCTTTTAACAGTTATCAGTGAAAAAAATCTCAGAAAAACTGTGCACATCAATGAACGTTCCATGTGTTGCTTGAAAATCAAGTTTCCATTCAAAAGGGTTTTTTGTATCATGGTGAGATTTTCTATAAAAAAATCAAAGTGGTGATCGAAGGAAAAGACAACAACTCTGTAACTGGTGCTTAGATGGGATTACTATCTTAACCCATTGAATCTGTTATCTGTAAGGTCCTTATAGGCTTTGTTCCAGGGCTACACAGTTCCTGGAGGTAAATGGGTTAGGTGTGCAGACTGAGTAGTAATGAATCATGTGGTTGAGTGTAGATGATTGTTCTGAAATTGGAACAGGAATACAAACCAGGGCCTGTTTCATAAAGACATACTAGTATGGTAACCACCATGGAAATCTTGATTTTGATTGGCTGCTGAGCCCGGTTTCTGATGAAACCAGCCCCAGAGTCAAAATAAAACAAAATCAGAATCAAACAACATCAGAACAATAGAGATGACCAAAAAACCTTCTCTTTCATTTTGAATTATCAAATTTAAAAGAAGACATAAGGTAGCATTTATATTAGAAAAAAAAATTATGAGAGAATGATCTTGAACAAGTTAACACACATTTTAAGCATAAGTATTTGTCAAACATTGGTTTGAGAATATAGAGTAGTGGGAAATTCCTAATATGTGTAGTTCAAGTGAAGTTGGACCATACCTGTAATTAACCAAAGAAAAGAGGTGAAACAGTCTTTCCTTTTAGATTTTCTTTTGTCTGAATGAAGAAAAACAGCTATTTTCTTTGAAATTGACAAATTGGTTTATGGCTTACAACGTCATGAATCGTCCCGCGATGGTCTGTTTTTAAACTTGGATAATTTGATGGGGAAGATATTCAGTCCTTTTGGTTTATCATTTTCAAGTCATTCATATTTTTATTAGAACACCTCAACCAGATGTTTGCAATAGGCCATAAATTAATTCATTGCTTGAGTGAACAGAAGACCTAACAAAACAAAATTTCTAGGAGAAATAATGTTTTTTGGATCAATCGTCATTCCACATTTCTCTATTTGATCACTGTCAGGAAAAAATCAGTGAAATCTTTAAATTGGCCACATTGTGGAAATATGAAAGAATAATTGTCTTTTCCTACAAAAGTTACATGCAAGTTGGATAACATTCAGAGCATTTCTTATTCATTTCTGATTCATAACTTGAAAGGAAGATAGAATACAGAAGTTCAAGATAATTTTAATTTTTGCCAATTTGAAGAAGAAGTGTGGTTAAGGGATTATGTATTTCATTGTTCTGAAGGGTTGAATGAGATTGAAATTGTGTTTCACACATTCAAATTATCAGCAGCAATACGGAATCCTCCAAAATGAAAAAGGAAATGAGATCTAGAAAGAGAATCAAAGGGATCTACCGGAATAAGCTATGGCTTCCATGTGGTATCGTGCATGACCGCCCAAGCGAGGGCGGTAATTAATAGGAGGGTGCCGTAACGAGCTGCACAGGTTGAAATCACTGGACCAAATATGCTAGTGTTTGTGTGGGAGGAAATTGATGATGGAAAGGACAAAACAGTGATTATCATTGTTTGATGAAATGACTTAATTGAAATCATGATTCAGTCGAAATTAATTAAAGTGCTAGGAATCCCTTTCGACGGGGTCAATATGATTGTTGCATATGATACGCAGTGGTTATTTGATGCCCAGTTTTAGATTACCAAAATATAATATCTAATTTCTGAGCATCATCATTATCAACTATAAAGTTATATTTATTCCAGGTATGTAAAATTTTTGATGAAAAAAATAATATCAGTATAGCAATAAAAAGAAAAAACACTGAAGTTGTTAATTTGATTTCGAAGAAGGAAATCCGATCAAATGAGGCTTATAATAATTTCTGGTAGGGATAAATAAGCTTCCACCGATTTAGAATCCCTGTAAATGTTGTCATTTAAGTTCTGATGTTGCCATCAAAGGTGATAGTTCTGTTTATCATGTTTTAATGAGGTCATTAGGCTAATAAGAAATATGTGTGTAGATCATTTACTTTTGATTTAGCGAAAGTAATTGTTTGATCTGGATCAAGTCCAAGTATTGATGATGATTGTATGTGTATATTAGATTCATTTGTTATATTGTATAGATTGGCTTTCGTGTAGTATTGTATAGTGTACAGTGTATAGATATATATATAGTAATATATATGGAGTGAAAATATGTATAAACTTGTACAATGTCCCGCTTAAAATCAATCAAGCTGGTGATTTGTAATCTCCATATGGTTTTGCATGGGCACTTGAATATCTATTTCAAGTGTGCTTTTTGTGCTTTTTGTGCTTAGTGCGTGGTGATGATTTGTTTGAAATTACAGTTTTCTGTCCATTATGACAAAGGGATAATTATTTCACTTGCAGTAGATTGACAGTGATTAATACTGAAATATTAAAAATAAAATCTCCCTGAAGACTAATTATTTTAGGTGCTAGTCTTTTGATTTGATTTTCATCCTTATCTTTATTCTCACTTTGAAATGCGATTCATCACAAAGAAAACCCCACGACTACAGCCGCTTTGTTTTCTTCCGTTAATGAAAGATGTTTTGTCGTTTAACTTGTAGATGGACCTTTAGCTCTATCAAGGTATGTCAGATATCTTAAGACTAAGTGCAATATATGACTTGTTTATTGATGTTTTTTATGTGTGCTGCCATTTATATTATTCATAATCCTCCAAGTATTATATAAATAATGCATTATTTTCCCCCCGTTCTCAATGTGATGAAACATTTCATCAAGAATACAAATAAGTGAATTATTTATTGATTGATTTGGCTATGAAATGCTTGAAAATCCAATAATTCTCAATTTTCATGCTATTTCCATGATGGTATCACATGTTTGTGCGTGAGCTGTGCAAAATCGAATTGGAGTTACATGTATTTCAAATACAATTTTTGTTTCTATTTGATAATTGAGATTTCAGGCATATTATACGCAAATGAAATAACAATTTTTTTTTGCATATGCATGTATGTGTGATAAACTTTTGAAGTATTAGCCTTTTCTTATTAACGCAATATCAGTAATAAGTGCTGAAAACATAATATAACTGCCTATAAACAGTTTGAACAATATAAAGTTATCTTTAAGAAGAAACATCTCAAAAGAACTCTTAAATTTATGGGTATTTTTTATTGTCTGTGTGGTTGTACTTTATTTCTCTATTTTTCATTTATTGTTTTTATTATGATTTTGATATATTTAGATATTTTCATTATTATCATTATTAGTAGTAGTATTTTTTTTGGGGGGGAGGGATGTTTTACAACTATATTTGTAGAGGCTGTACAAGCTCTGATCTGCATATTATGTTACACAGTTTCTTCACTCATCTTGTGGACCTTTTTTTTTAAATACTACGTGTGTGTAGGTGTTCATTGCACTGGTACAAACTGAAAAATAATACGTCTCATATTTATTAAAACCAGAGATGCAAAAAAAATTCTGACAATTTTAATTCCAATTACAGGAAAAATAAGTTGTTGATTTAAGTTGACAGTAGAATCTTAATCTACACGTGGGTAAATTTAACAGATTAAATTTCAGGCATGCAAATAGTCACATGTATATACTGCTTGACCTTATGTGGACCAGTATATATCATTTATCGTTTGGTATCTTTCCATGATCCTTTTGATTATATATGAAGTATTATTTAGGTTGTCTTCCATGTGTATTGTTGATATGGGGCAGTTCAGTGTATCCTTTGTATTGATTTGATCAACTCAACCTACTTTACATTGTATTAAGACAACAAATTATTCTGTAATGTATATTTCGCTTTTTGTACAGTTCATCCGCTACATATCATGAAGAATGTGAGACAATAAAACATATTTATCCATATGAATCCTGATTTTTGGTTTCAGAATTCTGCTTTCTGTGGTTGTTTTAAATATTCTTATTTTTATGATACTAATAATAATCAGCTTACGGTAGCGCTAAATACATCTCAACAACATCTCTATGTGCTAAGTGATACAGTTGTGCTCAAAAGTTTGTAAACCCCACCACAAAATGCACTCATTCATGCTGAGTGTTGAATGTTGACAATAACATTACAATGTTTGGCGAGCCCAGAGAAAGAAACTTTATTGAATATAATATTTAATCACCTGATTTCATAATTAAAGGACAAGTCCACCCCAACAAAAACTTGATTTGAATAAAAAGAGAAAAATCCAACAAGCATAATGCTGAAAATTTCATCAAAATCGGATGTAAAATAAGAAAGTTATGACATTTTAAAGTTTCGCTTCATTTCACAAAACAGTTATATGCACATCTCGGTCGTTATGCAAATGAGGGAACCGATGACATCACTCACTCACTATTTCTTTTGTATTTTATTATATGAAATATGAAATATTTTGATTTTCTCGTCATTGTCATGTGAAATGAAGTTTCATTCCTCCCTGAACACGTGGAATTCCATTATTTTAACATTTTGTGGTTCACGCAAGGAGGTCCTAATTGTCAAATTCGTAAAAATTGAAATATTGTATAATTCAAACAATAAAAAACAAAAGAAATAGTGAGTGAGTGACATCATTGACTCTCTCATTGGATGTAACTGGCTCGTTCATATAACTATTTTGGGGAAAATAAGCGAAACTTTGAAATGTCATAACTTTCTTATTTTACATCCGATTTTGATGAAATTTTCAGCATTGTGCTTGTCTGATTTTTCTCTATTGATTCAAATCAACATTTTTCTGAGGTGGACTTGACCTTTAAATAAATAAAACATGGCAGAACTTGAACACTTTAAATATGTTCATGTTTCTGGTTGGGTTCACTAACTCATGAGCACCACTGTACATCATATTATTTCCCCAGTCATCAGATTGTGACTTGCCTGCTTATGTACTTTCTCCACTCCCTGGGGAGCATTCTGACAATTGCTAGGCATACTACATAGGCTTTCACATCCTACCGGATACCCATTTAACACCTGGGTGGAGAGTGGCAAAGTGTGGATTGATGCCTTGCAATAAGGCACTAGGCCATGGTGGAATTAAAGGACACTAAAACTTAAGGAGAGAAGCAATCTTATTGGAAAGAGTAAAATGAGACGAACAATTAAAAAAAAGTTTCATCAAAATCCGTTATGAAATAAGCAAGTTATGGACGTTTAAAAAGTCTTGTACTTTCTATGGGGATCCTAAAATTGGCAAACGTGCTTCAAAATGGCTGATTCTGTGGACAAATCTCCATTTGTTTTGTACACAAATTTTCAGATTTCCCCTTTATTTTACATATTTCACATTATCTCCTGACCTTGACTTATGTGGTGTGAATTATATTTTCCTATGACATATGTTGTTCTCAAAAGGAGGCAAGATATAATACTTATGATGCAAGTCGATGATATATTTTCAGTATGAATGAAACATCTGTGAGATTGATTGGTCCTAACCTACCGTGTGAGTCAAAAAAAAAAAACTTGACACCTCATAAATCAGGGTTCCCAGCCCATCAGGGAAATCATGGAAAATTATTTTACTTTTTCCAGTCAGGGAAAAATCAGGGAATTTGATAAAATATACCTCAAATCAGGGGAAAATGCCTCAATTGAGGGAAAATCAGGGAATTGATCAGCCCAAAAGTCGAAAGCTCGGTAGTCAGTCAGACTCTGTTGTATTTTGTTGCATATCAAAGCAACATCCATTGAATGACTGGTTATGGTGGTTCTAATTAGTTTTTCATTATTGATTTTAAACTAAAAATACATGTAATTCACTGCAACAACTTGATTATAAAACATGCGAAACTGGGAATGGGTTTAAATAATTATCAGGCAATTTTTGAACTTCATCAGGGAAAAATCAGGGAATTTTGTTTTTCTAGAAAAACTGGGAACCCTGTAAATCCCCAATTTAAGGGAAAAATATGTCATGAACACATAATTATCATACATGGACTAAAGAGTATCTTCTCCTGAATAATTTGATACCATATGTGGTATGTGTTAACGCTTGGATAATCAGGAGGTATTATCTACTGTTATGTAAAGTTCGATTTGCGCCAAAGTTATGCATGGTTGCAAATAACTTTTGAGCACAACTGTATGCCAATATTAGAACCAGGCAGTGAAATATTTCAAGTAATCCATTTTTTTTTCTTTTCATTTTTGGAGAGAGTATTCAACTATTCAAAAGCAAACATGTTAGACTTGGAAAATGTTAGAATGATCTGACAATGGAATCACTCATGCAGTCATTGCAGTCTACAAAATAAAATTGTCATAATGATAAAGGTGTAGTGACTGAATATACTGCACATGTACTTGGTACTTAAGCGTATGTGCTTGCACAGACTAGCAGATAAGCTGCTATAACACTCATTTTCCATTGACTCAAGCCAACATAATAGGGCAGGAGACAGAAATATTTTTAAAAAGGAAGGAAACTATCTCCTTGTGAGGGAGAGGGAGTTGGATTCCGACTCCAGCGAAATTTTTTGCAATTTTAGGTATTGAAATACGACGTATTGATGCATTTTAGAAGTTTAGGGGTGTAGTATAAGTTATGTGCTTTGGCTAATTTGAAAGATATTATGCAAAAACTAAAATAATTTTCAGAATTTGAAAATCTGTGGAGAATAGTCATGCCAGCATATACAGTTGAGGCCAAAAGTTTACATACACCCAGGAAATTCAAAGAAAAGTTGACACTTGTCAAACATAAAATATTTGTGCTATCATGACGAATGATATCAAAGAAATTAGTATGTCATGCCCCTTCATCACATTGCTTTGTCATCAGAAGCTGAAAAATATTTAGGTGTCATTTTCCCCAAAAAAATCTTCATATTTTAGACAAATTAAGAATAAAAACTTGACAAAAATATTTCATATTTGTGCTAGTTACTTCAACACAAACATTTCAGATTACACTTATTTTGTTCAGTGGTGACATATCATGATAGAAAATGTAATATATATCATAGATTTGACATTTATATATTTCTATGAAATATTTGAAAATATAATAAACAAAAGAATACATTTGGCACGAATATTACTTTTTTTCTTCAAAGAAAATTCCACCTGAAATATACTTTAATCCTAACGGCATCCCAATCATGTGAAAGGGCTCTTTCATTTGACACTAAATTCGTCATGGTAGTATTTATGTCTGAAGATATACTAAATTTTATGACGTTAGGCAAGCAAACAAATTTCACTGAATTCCATGGGTGTATGTAAACTTTTGGCCTCAACTATGTCTCCAAAATGTTAAGGGTTAAACATATATTAATTATTTGCTACCCTAGAGAAGGATATTTGCTTTCATCAATAGCGTTCATGTTGGTGCAAATACAATGACAGGTATATGTGTGCCATCAAGTACTGATCAACAAAAGTTTTTTTATATTAAAACTCCTTTTACAAGTACACAGCGCAATAGGCAGAGAAAATTTTTCAAAATATGATCGATTACTACCTATATACAAGGCATTTAAGCAGATAAACAAATGCCATATTTCGCTCGCTACTTTCAATCCGATATCAACGGGGTAAACCTTCTGCAGTGTTGCCCTTCCATGGCTTTGCCCATAGGAATACTGTACAAAAAAGGAAGGGCAACATTGGCCATATTTCTGCTAGTGCGCTTGCGCAGCAGGAGCCGATTTTTATCAACATGTTTTATGTTGTTTTACAACATGCATTCTCATCGATTAAATATGCAGTAGTGGGTGTACTCTTGATATGATTTTACCAATGTGGTGATGTCTTTTATTCTGTGTGCAACTGGGAATTTAAGTGCGACTCTACACAATAGTAAACTCTTTGTGAAACAGCCCCCTGGTCTAAAAATATTGCGTTGACTTGGGTCAATATTTCACTAATTAAAGGTTAACTTATGCAAGTTTACCTGCACATCTTTAGACTAGCTCTCCATTATCAAGCTTTGTAATACCTAGATATTCGCCGAGGGGTTCAATTATTCCTCTGATTTATGTGACCAATATTTTCATCTGACTTTCACCAATTCATATCTGCGCATAACAAAGAGGGAAATTTACCCACATGCATTCGATAAAGACTAGTGAATTGTAACGTAAAAAGCAGACGAAACAAGTCGATTTGCAGTTGATATACTTCAGATTAAAATATTTTATTGAAAACATCCGTTAGTAGATTTTTACAATCACCCATTTCATCTCACGTGGACTATCACAATGGAGTTTATGACATGTAAATACAGACATTACACAGATTGTGAACCAATCTATAGTTCACATACATTGGCATTTAAGTTAGATCAGAAGTATACACACATGAACTGAGTGTGCAAACAAACCCTCATTGTGGGATGCATGAGGGTTTGAGCAATATTAGCTAGACCCGGTAGCATAAAGCTTAGTGGTTGATTGTGAGGCTAATTTTTACGATTGATCATACACAATAATTGATTCAATCAATCATAGAAATCAGTACCATGTTCACTCACTACGCTTGGTTATGGGACCCTGGGCCCCATCTTACAAAGAGTTACGATTGATCCAATCAATCGTAGCTCTATGGAAATCCATCAGTGTCATAATTTTTTCTATAGAAAATTTGCACAATGTCCTTTGTAAACAAAGAAAAGCACAGTGATTTTTCAAGTAACAATGAATGCATGAATATACATCATAGTTTGAAAATATTTTGAACAGTAATAATACATGTTGACGTTGCTGGCCATCCATAGTTGCGATTAATTGGATCAATCGTAACTCTTTGTAAGACGGGGCCCTGGTCATGTTCAAACTCTATCTGGGAAGTGATTCATGGAACATGTCGTCTGTGCTTTTTGCGGACACAATTAGTCTCAGCCAATTAGATACAAGGATTTCAGTAGCTTCTAACAGATGCTCCAATGGGCCCTGTTACACAAACCCTGATCGTAGTGTTGGTTTTTAAGCTTATTACATTGATCATTACGTGCAATCCACTGTACAAACCAATTACTACGTTTTGTGTTACTGGGACCCGGGTGTGATTAGAATGCAGGATTATAAACTTGCTATGAATTCAACTAGAAGACCGCCATTTTGTTGGAATATGTATACCCCTTGGCCCCGTCTTACAAAGAGTTACAATTGATCCAATCAATCGTAACTCTATGGAAATCCATCAGTGTCATAATTTTTTCTACAGGAAATTTGCAAAATGTCCTTTGTAAACAAAGGAGGTTCACACCAAATTGTCAATAAATCAATGAATTTATGGATATAAATTCATATCTAGAATTTTTTTTAAACAAACATGCATTTTATATGTTGACTTTGCTGGCTTTCCATAGTTGCAATTGATCGGATCAATCGCAACTCTTTGTAAGACAGGCCCCTGATGTGCGAGTAGAAAGTGACAGTAACAATAGCAATCCAGCAATTAGCAGGTCAAAACATGTAGAGTTATTTATAGGATGTACAATGTAGACAGAAATTTGTATTATCTCAAAATATTCCATGGCCTAACATTTTACAGTTTACATTTTACAGAAAAAAAGGATGGCCAGTTAAAAAAAGAAAAAAAAAGTTAAAACCATAATACATCTGAACAATGCCCCTCAAAATAACTACTTCTCACCTCCACATTTCAATAAAGACCATCCATTCTTGTCGTAACAAGATTATCATTTCTTTATCGACCAAAGGGAGATGTAGAAATACCAACGTTTCTATAACAAATACATTTTCGACAATTCAGCTCTTGATGTCAAAATCATAATTCAATTACTGGATATGATTTTATGTAATAACAGAATTTAAAAGCTGCTCTAATGGAAAAATTAAATCTTTCCTCCATCACACGAACAAGCTACTTGAAGTTTGTTTACATTTAAGGTAGAAAAATGCTTTGTCAACAGATGTACAAATAAATACACAGGCCATTACTGCTTTAAAACGTAGGAGGCATCAAAATTGAACATTATTCATCACTGAATTAGGCACAGATAAATGATGGATGACAAAACCATAATCTAAAAACAAAATAAATAGGGACCTATGTACAGAAATATTTCTTCCAGAGTTTGTTTAAAAATAAAAGTAAATCTTAAAATAAAAGCAAACCTAGGATAAGTATCTATATATATACTTCCTTCTTCTATACAGTCATATACAAATCAAGATTTCATTCATCAATATTCAAGTAGCCTAAACTTATTGTTGCGATATACAGTTGTGCTCAAAAGCTCGTGAACCCCACCACAAAATGCACTCCTTCATGCTGAGAGTTGAATGTAGACAATACAATGTTTGGCGAGATTAGAGAAACAAACTCTATTGAATGCAATAGTTTATCACCTGACTTCACAATTAAATATCTAAAACATGGCAGAACTTGAACACTTTTAATATGTTCATTTTCTGGTGGGGTTCACTAAATTCCGAGCACAACTGTATCTAAACCCCTCAAAAAAAGTTTGGAAATCTGAGTTTGGCCATTAATTTCTCCCAACTTCCAATTTTACACAATGCATATTTGACATCATTTAAAAGATAATTTAATTCTCTTAAAATGATACTATGATCGTTATGATCATGCCATCACGAAAAGAGCAAGATTCAAAAGTGTTGGATGAGGTCTGAATTGAAAAGCTGCAAAACAAGCAAAAACAAGTTTGGAAATCTGAGTTCGGCCATTAATTTCTCCCAACTCCTAATTTTACACATTGCATATTTGATACCATTCAAAAGATCATTTAATTCTCTTTAAAATGATACCATGCTTGTTATGATCATGCCATCACGAAAAGAGCAGGATTCAAAAGTGTTGGATAAGGTCTGAATTGAAAAGCTGCAAAACGAGCAGAAATAGTCATGAAGGGTCAATACAGAACATGATTCTTTTGTCTGTGTCAATAGAGATGAAAATCCATTCAAATCAAGCCCCTCCTTCTTTATTCATGTTTTGTTGTGGTTTATGTAGTGATGGTTCTGTGAGAAAACATGGTTTGAGTTGTGGTTTGAAATACCCATGCATGTTTGTTTGTTTCTTATGTGTTTGCTTGTGCAGATGTGTGTTTGATTGGTGCATGAAAACAATTAAAGGAAACCGCTGAGAAACTCACTCATCACCACGGAAAAAAAGGAACAGTGACTTTCATTTTGCAACTTTTGAATTTTGACCTTGCCCCACATTTCAAGGCACTGCACCTCCATGTGAACCATAATCATATCATGAAGGGTATCATTTTAAAGAAAATTAAATGATCTATTCATTGACATTAATTACATATTGATATTTACTAAAGCTGAGGAGGGATTATCGATCAAAGTCAAAAGAAACCGCTGAGAAACTCACTCATCACTGCGGAAAAAAGAACAGTGACTTTCAATATTGTGTCATTTTGCAACTTTTGAATTTTGACCTTGCCCCACATTTCAAGGCACTGCGCCTCCATGTGAACCATAATCATATCATGTAGGGTATCATTTTAAAGAAAATTAAATGATCTATTCATTGATATTAATCACACATTGATATTTACTAAAACCAAGGAGGGATTATCGATCAAAGTCAGATTTCCAAACTTTTTTTGAGGAGTTTATATTGCTTGCAGGCCCTTCACATTTTGTCATAGGGACATGCATATCAAGATCAGACCATTCAGTTTCATAATTTGTATAACTCTATATATCTTTTTCAGGCAAATTGAACAAAAATCAAGTTACCATCAAATTGACAGCCTTGTTGAAGTTTCAAACTAGACATGATCGGAACAGACAATTTAGAATTTGAATGTTCATACATATTTCATACTTCAATGTGCCATAAGTATATACCAATTTTTTTAACATTTAATATTACAGAAGAAAATTAGAGAGTCACATTTCCATGAATCCCATTACCAACCACTCGTTTCCTCAGATAGAAAAGGGCTCAAGCAATTATTAAGAACTTTGCCTCAAAAACTACAAAGTAGCCTACGGAACAATCTCGAACACAGGTCATATGAGACGGAAAACTTGTGGGGTCTGCATTTTTACATCAAAATCTTTTATTATGGCTCTAAATGGAGGGCACAGGCTAGATGTGTCCCCCCCCCCCCCCTGGATCCGCCAGTGGATCATAACTCTTTGTAAGACCGGGAGCAGGACGCATTGATGGATTCTACATTGAAGTAGAAGCCTACAATACGTACCACCTATAAGTAGCAACAATTATAACTTTTTGTTCGGTAGCAAGGGATGGGGGGGCAAATGTGATCACTTGTTATCCTGGGGCCCTATTTAATAAAACCTGTTAGGGTAACAAATTTTCAATAACAGTTTAAAGCAACTGAAAAAAAATCAATTTGATTTGCTGACATTAATCTTGTCATGGAAATTGTGCTTTTTAAGTCTTTTTGAAATGGGGCCCTGATGTATCTTGATGGGGGGGGGGGGGCAATGTATTACAAAATATAATATTCAATTTCCAATTACAATGTTAATTTTCCATATTCATTCCAATTACAATTTTAGTTCCATTCGGAATTGCTCACAATAGTGATCATCAATTGCAATATATCAATGTCAATAATAAGATTTCTTTCATCACCATCGCCAAAAAGTACAAAACTACAGGGTCTCTGAGGTTAAGTACATGTATACCAACTGAAGGTCCTTACAACCAATTTACAGCATGTTACAATGTGGCAATTCCATTAAATAATCAACCTCTTTGTACTCATAAACTGACCAAGTCATGGTCATTTGAGAGCATTACAGACTGTCAAAAGAACAAGAAATCAGAGACAGAGAATTTAATGAACGTCCCACATATAGGGGGTAGGACGTACATATTTTATGGAATTGCCCAATAGTAACAAAAGCAGTGTAAGCAGTCACAAAGTATTTCTGTTGGTCCAACATATATTTGAGAAGGAAAAAAAAACACAACCAAGACTTGTAGCATTCACGCAACAAAAAAACAAGAGTAAACAATATTACAGACTTCTTTGACAAAAGGAAATAAGTGATAAATAATTGAGTTTTGATTTGTTCGTATTTTACAAATAAATTTCTTCTTCCATGCCAAATTTCATAGAAAAACCCTTATCCTGCAATGAAATAGGGCTGGTCATGCTAATGCATTGGTATCTCTGCAAATGACAAGAGATATTTTGCTCTTTCACAGGAAATTGCACTTGTTTTGTTTCCTTTTGTTAAAGTAGGGAGTATCTCAAACAAGTTGTTTGGCAGCAAAACAAAATAGGGCATATTGCCGTGGGGGGATGGCCATACGCAGCAGGGGTGGGGCAGGAGAGCAGTTGCATCCCCCCCAGAAATTTTGAAAACTTACATTTTTTTTACTGAAAATTGAACTGAATTGAATTGAATCACAAAATTCACCATAAGTATGCACCAAATCCTTCATTTCACTTGACAAAATGCAAAAACACCACAATGACAAGCTCGGTTTGCTCCCTCGCTTTCAACAAAAAATGTCTGCGTACGGCCATGGGGGGGATTGGACTGTTAGTGATTGAGCAACCAAAGCTCCAAGGAATACATGTTGCTTTGATGCGAAATAAAAATGACACAGTGACACCAGCGAAACCGACCAAAGTTATTACATTATTTCCAATGGCATACCATTGGTGTGAATGTAGAAGTATATGGGAGAGATTTCAATCACATTTACATGTTGCATTTGTAAAACCGGCATAGATTGAATCCAGATCCAGGAACATAGCACTTTACAAGAACTTGATGGGAGTAATAAGTAATGGAAGACACTCGACTGATAAACTTGACTAATGCCTATATCCTGCCTTATATCTTGTACTGACCACTGAAATCATATCTAATCCCCAAAACCATCCCAAATTCTGAACCATATCCTACATGTAACCCTTGATGGAAATGACTCCCAAAGCATTTGTCAACTCAACTTTTTGACAACTAATTTACAATACTCAAAGCACTACCTGCATGTACATGTACATACCAGTAGGTTGATATCAATTGCTTCTGCCTACATGCTCATTGAATATCTATGAACCCACTACTCATGTATGATGTGTCTATTAAAAAGTCACGTGGGTTGCATGGAGACTGAAACATTACGACACGTGGCATCAAGATACGGTTTCTTCATTTGCAGATATTTCGGGGGACGACATATCAATGTGCACATCTTATACATTGGAAACAATATTTATGCACACCTAGAGGAGGAGTCAACCCTTAATAGCCATACTGGCATTTCTTTTATTATCCCAGAGAGCACAATCTTATTCTTAGGAGGAACATTTTTCTTTTAAGACATTAATTACAAAAGAAACTGATTCCAACAGAAAATGAACAATAAAGAAGCTTGAAAAATAACCAAAATAAAAAGAGCAAAAATAATGCTGAGGGATTATTCTAAGCACTCTACATGATGCAATTGTAAAAATAAATCTGACCTAAAACATATATATTCAAAATATATCACATAAATGTCAAACAAACAAGTGAGAAATACAAATACACAGCTCTTAACTCCCCTTTTATCTATTCCACGGAAAATGAATTCATACAAAATGAAAAAAATCATATAATTGTTAAAACTATGTTACTATTATGTTGTACAACACAAGAAAGCAATATTCTAACATTCATCTCCAATCCTTCATCAAATACATACTATATTGTTTTCAGAAGAATTGGAATAAAATATTGTATGTACAGAAATCTGGTCTTCTTCACACTAACTGATAAATTCCTTTCCACGTTAACCCAATGGAGACTACGCCTGCATGAATGTGGACTGGAGTCTATGGAAAACATGTGTTATACGAAATCATTCAGTGTCCAAAGGGTTAACTGTCACACATTTCATGACTATACTGTATACATCACAAAATCATTTTTGCTCGTTCGAAGAGTATCCACAACATAAGGCAAAATAAAATATATATTTTTGTAGAACTCAAAACTTCTACAAAAAGCAAAAACATATTGCGAATAAAAAAAGCTTGAGCACTACCATGCCTCGTTGGGTGTGCATTGTACTTATTAAACACAAACTGACACAGAATAGGTCATGCACAGAACAGATTTCTGACTTTGGGGTCATTCAAGTCTCATATTCAATGGTTTTATCTTCTTCTTTTATTGATTTACATTTTACTGGTGATTTATACGATGCCAGAATTAGAGCTTCTCAGGTTTATTTTTAATTTACAAGGTATCATTATTCATTTCTAAAAAAATCATAAATTGGTACAAGTGCATCAATTTGGATGCATGCATACCATTTTCAGGATCCTTTGAAGAACAATGCGCGACTAGCCGACTTACCCTGCTGAAATTCCAAGAAAGGGTTATTTTTTCAGTCAGAAAATGTTCATTATTTCATTTTTCAAAATGCGCCAAGGTTTGCCCCCCCCCCCACTCTCTCTAATAGTAAGGTTTAGAATTTGATTCTATAATTTTGATTTGATTCCCATGCAACATTTAATCTCAACAGGAATCCTATGTGAACATTTTGCAGACAAAACTTTGCTCCCAAGAGGACACCTGACCAAAGAATGGAAGTTGTTTGGACATCACTAATACACAGCTCTCCAATGGATGAGGAGTAAATGCAGAGCTGAGATTTTCCTGGAATGCATGCATTCACTAAAAAAAAAGTATAAATAAAGATAAGATTACAGTATCAGGATACAAAATTTTTCCCCCAAAGCAGCATAATCATATGGAGGTGCCCCTGTCTACTTATGTGTGAATGGCAAAGAGATCCATCCCCAAAAGCTCTTAAAGGGCATTGATCAATAAAGGTTGAGAGACTTTCAGTTTGAAGGTAGCCATGTTTGTTTGATGGTGTTACAGGCAGTAGAAGCTTTGTCACTTCAGCTTTGCCTTTTCGCCCCAAAACATGATGATGTCCATGTCTGTGTCCATGTCTGCTTCGCGAGAGGTGTATGTCAATGACAAAGGGATCCATTGCTTCCAGCTCATAGAGGGCTTCTATCAAGGAAGGCTGAGACAATGAATATAGACTTTCAGTTTGAATTGTGTTACGGGAAGTAGGTCTTTCACTTCAGCTAATACAAGTAGTTCATGGTGAAGGCACCTCAGAAGAGGAATCACTTAATGAAAGCCGCTATGACGGCCCACATTAGGTCATTACTATTCGGCTTCTGACACTGTGCTTCCGGGTCAGTTTCCAGTAAGGTCCTCACTCTCCCCGTGGCCACCTACAACATGATTAGCAAATAAAAGAGTACAGAAATGTGAGTGGAAATGGGGCAAACTGAGCTAACTTGGGCTTGCAAGGGACTCTTTGCTTTAGCATAGAATGGTGTTTTGGTGATAAAGGGTCCATACTAATTGACTAATGTGGAATTGCACACTGGAATTTGACCATTGCATGAAAGTTCATTCAGGAGAAGTTTAATGAAAATCGTTAGTAAAATTACATCTAACGATATACATGACCGACATATGACAAGCCTAGTGATTTGCTGAAAAATAATTTTCAATCATGACCCCACCCCCAACACACTCTCTAAAGATAAATTGAACATCAAAACATGTACAATATTATCAATATAGGTCTTTTTAACAATGAATTGAAAACCCATGTTTTGGTCAATATGTTTTAAGGCCACCGCACGCCTTACGACCCGACTGGTCGCCGACTGGCTTGCGACTGAGTGAGGGGAGATGTGACGTCACAGCTCCTGTCAGCTTGAGCGTCGCAGACCGGTCAGAGACAAGTCGCAAGGAAAATCGTAAGGATTTGACATGTCGAATCATGACTGGATCGCAAGCTCAATCCAACTTCCAGCCAATCACACAGCAGAGTTGCACGATGCGTATTATGATAAACAACGCGCATACGCAGTACGGTAAGCGCACTTTCTCAGTTGCAATGCCAAAAAGCAAAAAGCGCATGCGTGAGTCGCAGATCGGATCGCAAGGTGTGCGGTGTCGAGGCTTATGACTGCCTTGCGATTCACCTCCCCTCTCTCAGTCGCAAGCCAGTCGCCGACCAGTCGGGTCGTAAGGTGTGCGGTGGCCTTTACCTGTGCAGCACGAGAGCTTATCGCGCAGAGCACAGAAATCAGACAAATACCACTATAGGCTGATGTTTAGTAAGGTATCATATTGCACATACATGTACTAATGTGTCTGCGCGAGACAGACAACACGCACACAAAAAATGAAATGCAATTCACAATTGTAATAATCTAATCTGTACTCAAATTATTACCAATCAATTGAACATTACTCTGTTACCAGTCATCCATCCTTTTCCCGTTAACTCGTATTCAGCAGTTTCAAATTCCACTTTCTCTTTCCCTTTATCTTAACATCGAAGTTACCTTTTCTTGAAATTCAATTTTGATCTTTCATTGGATTGTATTTTAATGTTTCTTATATATCTGTTGTTTTAGTGTATGCCATTTTGATTTATGTATTCATTGTTTGTAAATATTGTACATATTGATTTTTATCTCAGGGCCCTCAAGGACAGCAGTTTGTTAACTGATGAGGCCACCCTGATTAAATAAAACTGAAAATAAATTATAAACGACATCATAAAGAGGTGCGTTTCTTAAGATCAAACCGAGTTCATGAGATGGGGCCTTACTAACTAGAAGTGAAGCAATATGCTAGATAAATTATATTAAGGGGGGTAGAGGAAGGCGAGATAATATTCATTTTGGGAGGCTTTATTTCAAGCAATACAAACATTGCACTCATAGGTCCAATATATCTGAAATCCCATTCTGATCCATCCAATAAAATAAAAAAAAATTGACTTTCGTACCTCATATTCCTCATCTGATAATGGAGCGAAAGCATTTTCCAGGACATCTGAAGAATGAGCAAGGTATAGTAAGGAAAGCATTCGCCGTTCAAACCTAGCAGGGTCGTTAGGCCACCGGTTCAGCACAGACTCTTGGACCTTCTTAATGATGCGTTGCTTGATTGCGCTGTCTGTTACAGGATGTGTGGTCATGTCAAAGAGAACAAAGTTTTGTTTCTCTGTGGTCAGTACACCTTTGTCTACTAGATTCTTTGCAAGTCGTTCTCGAACGTTCCGGAGCTGGTAGCGTAGTTTCATTGGATTCCATGTTTCACCTTGCAGGAAGAAAGAAAAATTAAATTTTATACAAAAATGTTTGAATAACTCATATTCATGAGTACATTTTTACAATGGAGCAAAATAGTAACAAATTTCCTAAAAAATAATTTTCTCAGAAGTTTCATAAATAGGCAATGATACATGAGCATACATGTAGATACACTTACACTTTTCTATTCTGTATTTATAAACTGTTGTCAGTATCTCAAAGCGTCCCACTCGTAAATTCTAAGAGCAGTAAACTTGAGAAATCATTAGAGGCAGATTCGTAGGAATGCAATGATAAAAAAAAATTTAACTGTACCTCGTACTTACAGTGCATCAATTATGAAATCTATTGTGGATGAAGCGTACATGTACATGTACAAATGGTAAATTAACTCTGAGAGGGGTTACATAGTAACTCACCACTTAGCAGTTCTATCCAGGTTGGAACTGTCTCTGGAGGATCTGTTTCTTTTATTAGTTTGAGAGCCTCATCTAGGAGGACATCACCAGTTTGGGCATCGTTGAGTAGTATAACTTTCCTATTGAGTAAGCTCCGCCTCCTCATTCCGGTCTTTTCTAGTTCTATCCTTCCTCGCAATGCAAGTTCTATTAGCATACAACCTCTTAGCCCTGATGATATACAGTCATTCCAGAATGATGTGTAGCCCTGGATATGAAGAGAGAAAGAAAATAAACCACCCAGTCATGCACACGCATTAATGATTAGCTTAGCTGGCTGATTCTTTTCCTGCCAAGGCAGAACACCACCAAATCATAAATGAGCCAAGCAATATCAAAAGAATGAAATATCATTTTTTAATGATCTCTAAGGGCTGCTTTACAATCAGGGTAACCCAACTGTCTCAATGGAAATCATTAAAAAAAAAAGTTGTTTTGCTTTTTCTCAATTTTTTTTTATTGTTGTCTGTTGAAAACAAGTGAAATGGTATTTCTTTACAATCTGGAGGCATAAGGTCACCAATTTATTTTTCTTTATAGTGGTTCAAACTTTTTTCAGTTACATGTTCTGTCAAATGCCTAATTTTTCGGAGAGGACACTTTTGGACAGAAATGGATTTGGCATTTGAACTTGCACTGTCTGAAAAATAAGTGGATGGTCGCAAGGTGAACATTTATGTTTGTTGAATATAATTAGCGATCGTACAGACAAAACAATTATCAATCAAGTAGATACTATGCACATAAATATGAAATTCGGAAATTACATTTATAGAAAGAATTAGCATCTCATTTTTGGTTCATATCACAGAAAAACAAATGTAAATAGCTTTTGGGAATGTCATTTTTTAAACAATCACATTTCAATAATCAATTCTGATTGATAAATTGAAAATGGTAACACGAACGTGATTGGCTGGCACATTCATACATGTATGCTCAAGCTGCAAAAGAACGATTGATCGTTGGAACCCGACACAGGCTCTTTGGAATCAAAATTTATGATATTAAATCACATATTTCACGAAGATAAGCTGATTACATTCTTCATTAACAACTTTACATTATTGCGCTCTGTATCCCCCCTCCCCACCAAAAGGGGGAATTAAGCAGTAATGGAGGAGGGTGCAGAGCGTTGTGCGAAGCACCAGCACTACTAAGTCCTAAAGGAGACTTCGCCTCAGTCTATTGACGGAGGGGATACCGCAAAGCAAGACAAAATCTCAGCGGAGCATACCCTGATCGAAATACTGATTTTTCGGTCTAATCAAGACCTTCAACTGCTGAAATTGAACAGTGCACAGCTTGAGGTTGATGCGTCTGATATTTAGCAACCTGGTAAGTTAATAATTCCTGTTTTCAATACCAATTACCATACTTTTCATCCACTCTTTTCTCTTTTCTGCACAACAATAATATGATTTGATAATCATTTTTCCCCCTAAAAACCCGTCCAAGAGAGTAACCTCAGACTACATTAGCAAATAAATTTTACTCTCTGAATACAAACGCCGCCTGGCAAGGTATGCAGACTTGGTCCCGAGGGGGGGGGGGTTAAAATTATATTTCGATGGGGGTGTGCCTCACGAATCCCTGAAATGGGGGTCTAAGGAACCGACCACATGGGTAAAAACTAAATACATACTGGGCAGTGTGAAAGACAGGGTCTATGGAACGAGATTGCGGTACATGTGGGCGCTAGCAATGCATGGAGCTGCTAGCTAAGGGAGTTTTGAAGCCGTGCACATGCGTGCAGCTCTCCACCATTTAACAAATAATGAAATAAAAATTTTACTTATAAATAATATTATAATAATTATCATTTATAATAAAAGTTCAAACTTTATTATTTGTTAAAATGATTATTTAAATAAATCTATTAATTGTTCTTCAAAATGGCATTTTGTAACATAACTCATCGCAGCTACGTCATAACGAAGCGGTTCGAGGGTCAAGCCTATTGTATTTGTGGTGTTTATGAATGGATTCATGAGATCGGTCTGATAAGAAACCTCTCATTTTTCATATTTATACTAAGAGACCTTCATACGCATTAGGCATATATAGGTTTATAGATGAATAAAATCCAACAAATTTAAGTGATTTCTAGTTCTATAAAGTTGGATTTCCTAGGGAAATCCATCCATGTTTACACATGTACATGTCTCGCTTAGTCATGTATGCGCAGCGTGTCAAGGCTCTATGATGCACCTGAGGTGCTGAAAAACTACAGGCCGATAGCTAAACTGAAGTTCATTGGTACTTGACAATTGAGCGGGCATGTGCTAAGCAGGTTCATGCTTATCTCTCATCCAATGATCTGTATGGCAAAACGCAATCAGCTTATAGAAAGGACCATAGTGTTGAAACGGCTATGCTTCGTATCTACAATGACCTCCTACTAACGGCTGATAAGGGCAAGGAAGCACTTCTTGTGTTGCTTGATTACTCTTCTGCTTTTGACTGTATTAATCATGATGTTTTGCTATCTTGTCTGTCCACCAGATATGGTTTTTCAGGTCTAGCATTGAACTGGTTCAACTCATATATTAGAAATTGTTCTCAGAGTGTAGGAATTGATTGTGTGTCATCTGCACCAGTTTCGTTGTCAGATGGTGTACCTCAGGGTTCCGTAATGGGACCGCTGTGTTATATAATGTATACTGCTTCTCTAGAATCAATAATTGAGAAGCAAGGTATGAATAGAATTGTATATGCAGATGACACCCAGTTATATATGATGTTCTCAGATAAGGACCGTAGTTCAATTATCCCTAGGATAGAATCGTATTTAGATGGAATTATGAAATGGTCAATTGGGAATAGTTTGAAGTTGAATTCTGAGGAAACTGAGATCTTGCACATAACATCTCGTCACAGAAACTCAGATAATGTTTCAACTCTGAATGTTGCTGGTTCTATCATTCAGCCAGTCTCCAAGACACAGGATCTAGGGGTAATTGTCGAGAATGAATTAGGAATGAAGTCCCATGTTAACAATATTTGTAGGGCTGCTGCAATTGGGTTACACAAAATTGGGAAAATTAGAAAATATCTTGATAGGAAAACAACAGAAAAGTTAGTACATGCCTTCATCTTAAGTCACTTAGATAATAATAATAGTTTACTATTCGGAATACAGGAATCACTTATAAAATTACAACATATCCAAAATTCTGCTGCAAGACTTATAACTCGAAAAGGAAAGTTTGAACACATCACCCCTATCTTATCTGACCTTCATTAGCTACCCATTCGATCAAGGATCAAATATAAACTTCTCATATTAACATTCAAATGTATTTTCATGGTATTTCCCCTGCTTATCTTCAAGAACTTGTCCAAATGCATAAACCCAAGCGTAATCTCCGTTCTGGCTCACAAAATCTTCTATCTGAAATTACTGTCAAGACCAAATCATATGAGGATCGGGCTTTCCAACAAGCTGCACCAGCACAATGGAATTCTCTACCACTGACATTAAGAAATATTACCCAGCTTGAGAAATTCAAAGTACAATTAAAAACCCACCTCTTTCAGAATGTTTTACTTAGTCACATGTAGGTCCAATCCATGTTTAATATTCTTTGATCTTATGTATAATTATTTGATGTCTAATTTTTAAATTTACAATTCTCACCACATTTCTCGCTTTCCTCGCGCATAGAGACCTGTAGGTGTTATGCGTATTTAAAGAACTGTACTATTATTATTATTATCATTAAAAGTATATGTTAAAATATTTTAAAATATCATCACAGAGTCCTCAAGGCTAGTTAAGACGGCTGTTTTTAAATCGCCATATGAGCAAATGCGAATAAGGTATTACTAGGCCGCCAAAATTAAGAGACAGCTCATGACATGATTATCTCAATTTGATGAATTTGATGTCAAATATCAAAGTACAGAGTTCAAAGTCTAAAATAAAAAAGGAAATCATAATAATGTAATAATACTAGTAAATCTGACGGTCAAAATAGCTGCATTCTTCTTGTTAAGTTTTTAAGAAGACGTCTTGTCGATCGCCCAGGGGCCCGTTTCTCAACACCTGGATAAGTTAGTCATATCTTTATCCACCAACCACGGAGTTAGTTCCAATCTTACTAAACCTGTTTCACAAAAGGCTTCCTAACTAGAATACCTTGATATCGATACTATCGCTAAAACGAGCAGGCTAGACGTAGCCTTAGTCACAAAATACAATCATTTTCAAAATGAAAAATTACGACAATATTGCAAATATTGTGATGAATTGGGAAATACATCTTTTCAATATAATAGCACAGGTAAATTATGCATCATACATACTTAGACCATGAAGACTGGAGCATACACCAGTCGGTGGACTGTACTTTATCAGAAGAAGACGGGCATACAATTGCTGGGAAAATGAAATTATGAATAATTCATTTCATGACTAAAAAATCGCATGTGGACGTTGAGATGGGTACCCCCAGGATATCAAATTTTAATAGTTTACGAAAGTAAACCATATCGGTTTTCTTTGTAAAATGATAATTACACAGACTTTTATGATTCCAAACATCATCAAAATCTAGTTTAACATGAACTTTTAAATCTTTGATACCGAAACATATGATTTGACAAATTCTATGCATAAATTAGAGATAGAATTTATCCAAATGTTAATAGTGGTCTGAAAACGACAAATACGAGTCCAGTTATGGATGGCCTGACGTGGTAAAATCTTTTTCGATTAAATTCAGGGTGCTACATAAGCACTTGCCCGATTGCCCGGGGCAAGTAAAGTTAGAGTCGGGCAAGTGTTTGGAAGACCAAAACTACTTGCCCAATGTGGGCAAGCAAAATTCTCACAGTAGAATTACCAAAATTAGGGTCGATAGCATAACAAGGTAGATCAGGTCAAAAGAGAGAAAAAGGTAAATGGTTTATAAAACCGCAATACTTTCTTTTGAAGAGGTAAAACTTTTTTTTCAATGATTTTTTGGGGCAAGTGAAATCAATTTTTGGGCAAGTATATTTGAACTATTAAAAAAATTACTTGCCCGACTGGGCAAGTGCTTCTAAAACGTCATTTTTATTTAGCACCCTGTTAAATCATTTTACTTTTTCAAAATGAACGGTTTTGTGGCGTTTTACCGTCAGTTTTTATAGTTTCTTTGTATTACAATTATCATTAAATGCATTATCCCCCTTGTTTTGTGATGTAATTTCAACCTCTGTGATAGATTACGTAAGATTATAATTTTCAAATTTCGAGGCACTTTTGCATGTCATAGTCTACTCTACCCACGTGATGCCACTACGTCATTTAAAAAGAAGTTATGACAGGTTCGGAGGTGTCATAAATATTTAGTGAGGTTGTTGTACCCGATCTTGGCAAAGAGGGCTTTGTGAAACGGTTAGCGGACAAGTAGTAGCTCACTATCTCCGATTTAGTCAAGAAGTTAGACTTATAACGGTGTTGAGAAACGGGCCCCAGTTTTGTTGATTGATCCCATGCACTTTGAATAGCCATAATCCCCCTGCTCCTTACCCGGTGCTCGGCCGTCCATACCAGGCCAGCAGCGCCTCCGTTTTACCTTCCCTGATGTCTGCCCCGCAAAGAAAAGTTGCAGTAAACCTACATGTAAATGTCACAAAAGCTCATGATTGGATCAAAACAATGCTGAATTACGCCGCTTTAGAGCTAAAATTATGATCCAGAAATACAATTTTGTTGCTGAAATGTTAATTAAAACCATTCACAGATGGGGAAGAAGGAAGTGACTTTGTGATTATGGAATGTGCAGCGCGTATTCAAGAACCCGCGAATATGTTTTGAAGCCGCCAAGCGCAAAAAATTAATCCCGCGAAAATAACACTAACAGCGTTTACAGTGTTGATTTTCTAAGTAAACGGAATTGTCACTTTTTCAAGTACACAAAGTCTATGGGGAAACAGAATTTCCATTTTCAGATATGCTTAAATTGTAAAAAGGAATGTAATTTTAAGGTTTTCTGAAACATGTCCCTATTTTTGGCACATTCTCGAGCTTGCTCAGTCTCATTATTAATTGAAAATTTAATGGAATATAAAAGAAATTCATGTGTACTATGTCTTAGGGCCTAGATTTTTAGATCTAAATACATTTTTTTCTGGTGCTCAGAAACTGAGAAAGACAGTCGACGTCGACAGGCCACATCAGAAAGGGGCCCCCTTCTTTTTCCCCACTGCTGCAACTCTGAGCTGTGCAAGCGCAAGTTGGCAAATCATTAATGGCATTTGCAACTTATGCAAGTGCACGTCGCAGAGAACCTGAAGTCCTGAACTTCATCAAAATATGGCCAAAATATTTTTCTTTTTTTTTACAATATCAAGTTGGGATTCGGCGCTAATGCAGTTTCGCACCGGCCGATTACCAGCATACCTGATCACCAATAGGCAATACTTGTTCCCAAATGTCATGACAAGTCTCTCACTCTGTCACATTTCGAGGTCAATATACCCACCTCTTTTCCAAATATCGCGATCGGGAACGGCTGTATTTCAGCTTTGATCTCGATGTCGTTGTTCGAATCCTCAGACATCACTTCGCGGATTGCTTGGATTCGCCGTGCACAGTAATGATGATGTGGACTGAAGTTAGCAACCAAATCATACGAACATGTGGCGAACAAACTGCCAGCATGCTGCAGGCGAATCTTTTGGTTGCTAACTTCCCGATCGCGATATTTGGAAAAGAGGTGGGTATGGTATATTATTTACCTCAAAATGTGACTGAGAGTAGGGTGTCTGGAGAAAAAATTATTTTTCTTATTTCAAGAAAATATCACATTTTCTTTGTGAATTTGAAGAGAAATTACCTTCAGACTGACAGAAATGTAACATTTTTGAAAAAAATCCAATTATTGGCTGCAAAAAAGAAGAATGAAATTAGGTAAATTTTCAGCATTTCTCTGCCATAGACTGTGTAGTTAAGATATGGACACACACAATTCCAAATTTTTAGCTTCCGAGAGCTGTTATAAATTTATCATTAATGCCAAAAACTTGTCCATAAAGAGTCCAATAGGATTTTTTATGCTCTTTCTGATGGTATGATTTTTATAAAGATTTGGAAACCAGATCACAATGAAAAATTGCGACAAAGTGAAAAAAATTGTGCAAAACAGACATTTAGTTTTCCCATAGAAAACGCATGGGGAAATGGCAATCTCAACACACACACAAATAAGGGTTTGCAATTTATCTCTAATTCTAAATCCTTATTTAAAATGATCATATAAACTTGTCCTTACTGTCAAAAGAACCCCCTGAATTTTCTCTTTCCATACATGCCAAACACAAGTTAATAATTAATTCAGATCACATTTTTGCTACTCTAACGTCCATGCGCAGTGAGTCGCCATGTGCAATTTTTTTACTGTTGCGCCACTCACCTGTCACTGCCTGACTACCATGGTTCTAGAAATCTTTTGCAATGTTGAAAAGTGTCTTGTGGCATTGAAATGCTGCAACGTTTGGTTAAAAGATCCAGCAAAACACAAAGGAGTTTAGCGCAGTCAAAGTCAGACTTGCAAATTTGGATCCGTACGGTGAGAATTTAAGCTGCCATTTTTCTCGGGCGACGATTTGAGACGCCCACACTAAGTAATCGATGTTTCCAAAACTGCCCGCTCAAGTTACCAATATTTGGTATCAAAATAAAGAGTATAAAAAAATGTTCACAATCATTTCATTTTGAAGGTGGGGGTGACAATTGTTATCAAAATAAGAGGGGGTGGCGACTCAACGTATATCTCAACCCACGGAGAGGTTTCAACAACGCAGCTGAGTCAATGCACTTTTGTGTACGATCGGTGCGTGTGTGTGCGCATGCGCGATATGCCTGTGTAGTAAATGTATTGGATTTTTCGAATCGGCGACTCAAAATATACCCATCATTGTGTCGCCTTTCCGGAAGTGTGTAATTCATGATGTTCTTACTAAAAACTGTAGCAATTTCAGGAGAAAAGTTTATCATATATTTGAAAGGATTTGTGGATACTTTCATCTCATAATACAAAGATTTGAGTCGATTGCGACTCACTGCGCATGGACGTTAGCAGCCTGAACTTCCCGAAAAAATGTGCCATATTTTCCCCTAAATCAGCCTGTTTTATGCTGACACTTTTCAGTGGGTGATTTCAAGTACGGTGTTGAAATCTGGTGTTGGTGTTGTGACAACACCAACACCAGCCACAACACCGTACTTGAAATCAGGCTGGTGTTGGGATTGACCTCGGAAAATATGACGTATTTCCGGCAGTTCGTGTTGAATGCTGGTGTTGAATATCGTCTGCTGAACCCAGCACTGCGGCTGATGTTGACGATCTACGTGCAATTTCCCCATTCACCAACACCAACCCCCAGGGATTGGGAAAATCATGATTTCAAGTTCGGTGTTGGTGTTGGTGTTGGCAATCTCAAGCTCGTGAACAGGCGGCGAACGCGATGAGACATCCCCGTAAAATTAGCTTTTACAGTTAAGATGAGCACAAATCATTTTTGAGCTGTATATATTTTGATGAAGAATAATGTTCACTCTTTCGAATTCTTGAATTAATTAAAACATTGGTATTCTGTACGATGAGAATTTAATGCATTTCTCACCGATTTCATTTTCGTCGTCGAGACTTCTCGCGTGAAGTTGAGATGATTTAGCAGCGCAGCGCAGAGGCGTGACGTCATGTGCTATCGATAACGCAATCGGTATCATTCCTCTGAACCCAGCTCGGTGTTGGAGCTCGGTTCAGCGGCCTTTTTACGCTCTCAACACCAACACAGAACACCAAACTTGAAATCACCCAGTGTGGCTTCAGACACCCTATAGTATACGGTACCCAGTTGTTGTGTGTCCGGACAGGTTGTGTGTCCGGACGATCCATTTTAGAAAGTCATTTGGAAATATTTACAAGCGAAGTTTCATCAATTTTTAGTACAAAATGTAAGGAAATATTATAGAGAACAAAATGGAAGATGATTACAACTATTGAATTCATATTTTTAGTGTAATCCAAAGACAAAACAGAAGGCTTAGTTCAAAAATAAAGTGTCCGGACACCCGACCCCCCATCCTACTGAGACTGAGAGTGAGAGACTTGTCATGACATTTGGGAACAAGTATTGGTGATGAGGTATGTTGGTAATCGGCCGGTGCGAAACTGCATTAGCGCCTGGGTTTTCCATACTTTACCTCTCTGTCTTTCAGACCCAATAATAAAACTTCTTCCATCAATGTTAATCTCGTTTCTTTTGATTCGCAGTCATCTTCTTCTTCACGAAACGGATCTTCGTCCGCTTCATTACTTGATTTTCCCCCTTCTGCTCCTTTAGATCCTCCACCTGTGTGTCTTTGAATTAAAGTACTACCTCTTTGAGTCAAGGTACTCATGATAGAATGTCAATTATTACAGCAGGTTCTGCCTATCTTTGAAGAAAAGTTATAGATTCCGCTTGTTATGATGTGTGAAATGGGTCGGCTTTTCCAAAATGGCTTCGTCTGCGAGAAGTGACGTCAAATTGCTGATCGAAATTCAACGCAAGGTGGCGTTCCATCTTCAATTGTCTATGCGCGTATAAACGTGTCTGGTATTAACTATTATTATGGGGGCTAAAATATGCGATAAAGATTACCCCCCCCCCATCTATCTTCACTTAATTGCACTGTTTTGTTTTTTGTTTATTTCAACTCAACAAACAAATACTGATCAAAAAGATTAAAGATGAAGAAGACAGATCTAAAAACTCTTGAAACAAGATAGCTGACACCCCAAGATTTTCATTCTAAAATTATTATAGGCCTATAATAATTATGTTCACATTTTAGAAAATTTGACTCGCCCCTATAACGAAGGAATGTGGTGAATAAAATAATCAATATTTTTCGGCGTGCTTCAACCGCAAAATTCTTCATTATGATTTGGCGATAACTTGATATTTCCACCCCCTCCCATCCGAGATGTGGACCGACACTTCTGAACTCTTAATGGTTTAATTACATGACTAACTTTAGCCTCAGACCGAGTCATCAACAATATAAACATTATATCCTAAAAAGAATGGCAATATTCAGAGCGCTTTTGACAATAATAGGCAAATTCAGAGTTAAAAGGACAAGTCCACCCCCAAAAAACACTTTCATTTGAAGAAAAAGAGGAAATTCAACCATTATAACTATTACACCAAAAATTTCATCAAAATCGGATGTCATTCAAAAATAGTTATATGCACATCTCGGTCGGTATGCAAATGAGGTAACTGATGATATCACTCACTCACTCACTATCTTTTGTTATATATTATAAACGAAATATTCTAATTTTCTCCTCATTTTCCTGTGAAATAACGTTTTATTTCTCTCTAAACATATTGTTTACCATTTTTATGGTTCAGTCAAGCGGCAGTTGATCCAATTGCCAAATCTGTAAAATTTGAAATATTGCAACATTCAAACAATAAAAGAAAGAAAAGAAATAGTGAGTGAGGGACATCATCGATTCTCTCATTTGCATGTGACTAAATAGTGCATATTGACCATTTGTGAAAAATAAGCGAAACTTTGAAATATTATAACTTATTTTACATCCTATTTAAAGTCATTTTCAGCATTATGCTTGTCTGACTTTTCTCTGTTGGTCCAAATCAACATTTTTGTGAGGTGGATTTGACCTTATTTTACGCGTTATTATTGTTATATTCGTGGTGGTTGGAAGGGGGGGGGGGCAAAAAACCCCACAGGTTAAGCAAATTTATCCACAGTGTGCTGCACTCGACCCAGGTGAGATGAATGGGTACCCGGCAGGATCAATTCCATGCATGCACTGAGCGCCAGTGATGGTAGCTCGAGCTAAAGCCGGGTTAATAATAGCAAGGGCTGTATCCTCAGAAAAAAAGCGCTATATAGATCTAAATGTTATTATTATTGTTGTTTATTTATTTTTATTATTATTTGAGTAATTTGTTCAACTGCAGGGCGCCTCAGGAAAGCAGTTTTGCATCACTGAACAGGCCTACCCTGCAGTATAAAATAAAGAAAACCAATAAATAAATAATAATTATTGTTACTATTAAGAGAGCATTAATGTATTCTGCATTTCGATGCGCTTTTTCGAGGGAAGGTGTAGCGACCTAGCGAGAAAATTTCGAATTTTCGAGCACTTGGTGAGTGACATGGATGAAAAGCTGCATTATTCTATTATCATAATACAAATAAATTATAGGGCCAACACTATATTTGGAGTCGAAAATTGTTTGGGGGCTTGAGTGATTTTTTTTTTTTTTTTGGGGGGGGGGGGCTTCAGTCCCCACAAAGCCCCTTCCTAGAACCGCGACTGGCCCCGGTTCCACTATAGAACGGGGGTATTGATCAACTTCACTGGTATTCCTTTTTGTGTGCCTTTATTTCTTTGCCTTTTAAATTAATTTCTTCCTTTTCTTTAATTATTTGCAACCCCTTTCCCCTGAAAGTGGCGCCCAGGGCACGTGGCCCCCTGCCCCCTCCCCCGCTACTATGCCACTGCTAATACCCTTATCAAATCGAATTCAATTGGCTTAATGCTGTTATAAAAAATATTGTTTTCGAAATAAATTATATGAACGCCCCCAAATTGGGAAATGTCCCGGGGGGCCACTTACATTGACGAGTGGATACCATGCGCGACCAAAAAAAAAAAACATAAAAAGGATGTCTTTTTCAAGATAGGGCATGTTACGTACGTAACGTAATAAGGGTGTCAAAAACACTAAAATAGTGAAAAAAGGGTATCTATTTTCGTTAGGAAAGCTACGTATTTAGGCCTTTAGGGTCAAATTTGCGAGGGGGTAAAAAATTAAGACTAAAATGTTTTATAAGGGATGTACTTTTTTTGCCCCAAGAGTCAACACTACGTGTTAAGAGTACGATTTGCGCGAGATGTACTGTGGGAGGTGGGCTGTACTAAACCCATGCAATGATGTAGGTAAAGGTAACCGACGACAGACGGCCGTGACATAACAATAAAAATATCGCTTTAAAAATCAGGGAATATTTGGCAAGAGTATCCTTTTGTTTCAAATACTTGTTAAGGGTAGGGTTTCACACGCCAATACTTGTTAAGGGGTGCATTTTTAGAATATGGAAAATACATGTTTAGGGTGCTTTTCGAGACCCCATGGTGGCGCAAATCCGGGGGGAGGGGGATGGGGGGATATATCCCCCAACTCTTTGGAGAGGGGGGGGGATGGCGTGTACAAATATCCCCCCACTTTTTAAGAAAGAAAATATATTTTAATTAATCTGTTAGTAAAATCTTTGAATATCTGTCATAAACAACCATCATATTTTAAAATTTATATTTGAAAATGCGATTGAAAACCAAAAAAGTGGTTATTTTTGGCTTGCTCGCTTTACTCGCTCATATTTTAGAATTTATTTTAGAAAATGCGATTAAAAACTAGAAAAATTGTTATTTTTTGGCTCACTCGCTTCGCTCGCTCTCGCAAAATAAATATTAAAATGTGTGTAAGGGGGTATGTGGGGGGTCAGTGAGAGTGTGCATGTGCTTATACCTAAGCGTGAGATCGACGGAAAAAAAATCGTCAAAAAGTCAATCATCCCCCCCACTCCTCAGAGTGGATTTACGCCGGTGGACTATCCACTCGTCAATGGAAGTGGCCCCCCGGGGAAAATGTTTAGGGAATTGGAAATGATTCCTCTTACCGCACGAAGCGTGGATGTCAAAACGTTTTATTAAAAAAAAATGAGAACAGAAAAGGGCATTCATTGAGTGGTATTTGATAACAAAAATTTACATTGAAAAGACAGCAAAACGGGATAGATCGATGGTATAATATGCAGAGAGAAGATATTCCTTCCCGCGAATACCGTTGAAGATCAGAAATGTCAAAATTTCTCTTAAACCTTAACCTGCTCTATATTAGTAATTCAAAAAAGCTCAAAATAGGAAAGAGATGATGCACGGAGAGGAATCTTCCCTTTCAAATACCCGCGAAGCACGGAAACCTCTGTGGTTTGTTTTGAAACATACATGGCCTATAAAATTATGTGTATTCGCTCATTGTTCAGCGCTTCCTTTGTATGATAAAGAAATTTGAGTGAAATCAGTTTCATTAATGGCGCAAAAGAAGACATGAGATGGATGTGCCGCGATATGAATAAATTTTCATCGTATATACCTTGGTATATCATGGCCCTGGGAAGTGGGGGTGCTGGAGCACCCCCAAAAATTATTTGGGCGGGGGTCAGTGGCGTACCTAGGATTTTCCACAGGGGGGGCAAAACCGTCCGCCAAAAAATTTGACAAGCAAAAAAAAAAAAAAAAAAAAAGGTCTTCGATCACAAATAAAGGATTTCGTTCCAGAAAAAATTGACAAGCAAAAAAAAAAAAAAAAAAAAAAAAAAAAAAAAGGTCTTCAAGCTCGTCAGGTGGGGCAAAGATACGTTTTTGCATGGGTTGTGACTCGTCAGGGGGGGCAGAGTGCCCCCCCTGCCCCCCCCCCGTAAGTACGCTAGTGGCGGGGGTGCTGCGTATATAGGCCTACTATTCTCCATATAGGCAGCACCCCCAGGTACTTAGGAAAATATGAAGAAAAAAAGAAAAGAAAAAAGTAACCAAATATCACCTTTGTTTTTTTGTGTGAAATCCCCCCCCCCTTTTTTTTGGCTTTTCAAATTTCTTGGGACCAATAATTAGTGAAAACAAACAAAGCCATACAAAATAATCCTCGCACACGCCGGCCAGCGCAGCACTTATCTAGTCTGCTGGGCAAACCCTTCACTCGGGTTAAGGGTCTGAATGTGCAGCCTACTCATGCCTTGTGTACTGAAGGCTCTCTCGTGCCAACCGCGTAGCCAGGATTTCATTTTGGAGGGGGCGGTAAATGCACGCGAAGCGTGCCAACACTTACAGAGCGCGCGAAGCGCGCTCCCTAGGGGGTGGGTGCAGGGAGGGGGAGTTTCCCCCTCCCGCGCGAAGCGCGAAGCTTTTGGTGTTTCATAAATTAAAATGAAAATAGGAGCCGTCTCTCTTGTCTCTAGTACCTATATCAGCTCCAATTCAGTCGACTATATTGTGATTTTGAACCTTGTTTTCGAAAGTGATTGTGAACGCACAAAAAAGGAATACAATGGAGGAAATTAAAGTAATAATAACCCCGCGCGAAGTGCGGAAGCTAGAGCGTTTTATCATTTTTTTCAAAGAAAAGGGTTCCGAGAAAAGGGTATTCTCTAAGATATATTGAATACTTCCCTTGGAAAGATCAGATTTGATTACAAACAATTATAGCGACAGTGCATATCTTTAATTCGCAAAACAGAGGAGAAGTGTATATGCCGGAGGAAGATATTCCTCCCCGCGCAGAGCAATGAAACTCTGAAATTTTAAAGGGCGGACGTTTCATCAAATGCAGATATCTCTAATACCACATCGGCTCTAATTCAATTGATTATTTAAGATTATTGAACTTCATTACAAGGAAAATAGTGCGCAAAAAGTTGAAACTTCTGTGATTTATTGAAATTATATAAAAAAAAGGATGCCTAATTTCTTTGACTTATCCTGAAGCGCTTCATTTTGAATGATAAAGAAACTTAATTGTCATTCAAAATTTCAATCTGAGGGCGAAAACAGGAGATGAATGTGCAGAGAAATGACATGAAGTTTAATAGAATTTGATGGAAAAATATTGTACTTTTTTATTTAATACGACACGAAATTTATACCTTCCTCTTTTTAAATTAGGAACCTGTTTGCCCCCAAATTATGGTTGTTTAGTAATGAGATGAAAAGCGGGAGAATTTGCCTATATGGAGGTGACGGCAGAAATTGATATAAAGATTTTACCCGCCCGGAGCCGACCCGACCAGAAGTTGCGCGATAAATTAAAAAAAAGACAACTTCATATTTCGGCCTAACCTTACTCTAATTCCATGCCCTAATGTATACATTTGAACTTTAACTGGCAAGAAACACATATAGCTGAGGTGGAAAAACAGGGTTAGAGAAAGGGTGGGGGAAACAATGGAGAACTGCAATATTGTCATTTAACCGCGCGCAGCGCGGAAGCAAAAATATAAATTTAGAGCAAGAGTGAAGGAGTTTCTCTTTTGAGAAAAAAATAAAATAAAAAGAAAAAACCCACAAAGCTACCCTTTTCCCTTTCTTCCCTTCGCTTTTCCTTTTCTCCTCTCTTTTTCTCTTTTTTTTTTTTTTTTGGGGACGTTTTGGGGGGGGGGCGACCGCCCCCACCGCCCCCCCCCCTGGCTACGCGCCTGTCTCGTGCTAGTCTTTGCGTGGAGGCACACTTATTGATCAAAGTTCCAATCAGGGTCTGTGCCTGCAGACTAGCACTTATCAGAGTTAACCCGGCCCTGGAGCCCGCCCTGGAGTACAGTCCAAGCTAGATACACACTGGCGTATAGGATTTTCCAGGATTTTCGTCAGGGGGTGGCAAAAAGGTCTTTCAAGCTCGTCAGGGGGGCAGGGATACATGCATGGGTGGTGGCTTTGCATGGGTGCATGGCTCGTCAGGGGGGGGGGGGGGCAGACTGCCCCTCTGCCCCCCGTATGTACGCTAGTGTATACAAGTTTGATGAAGAGTGCCTGCATGTATAGACGTATTGGGGAAATATTACAATAATGATATATAATCATTATGTTGGTAAATGCTGTTTTTTATTCATATACCGTAATGATTTGTTTTTTATTATCAATATAAAATTTAAAAAGAAGATACATTTCAACACATTAACTGGTATGGATTCCATTTTTCAAGTTTGGATAAAATTGGTAAAACGAATGGTAGATCTAAGTGATGCATCAGTCAGTCACTTGCATTCATTAATTCAGGCTATATATTCAAAGTGGCTAAGAGAGGTGTCCTTGAGAGTAATCATGTTGGTCTTATACTTTCATTTTCAATAACTTAAAAAAATAATGGAATTTATAACTGTTGTATTTAACATCAGTCATCAGTATATGGTATCAAATAAATCGATTTTGATGTTTATGCCACTTATAGGGTATCAAATTCGGGGATTTTCCCTGTTCACGCCACTTAGGGTGCAGGCTTTTCTCATCATGGGTTACGATATCAAGAATTCGATTTCTTGATATCAAGAATTACCATTGCTTAACTAAACAAAACCAAATTTCTTGATATTAAGAATTCGATTTCTTGATATTTAAGAAATCGAAAATTTCTTGATATCAAGAATTACCATATTGCTTAAAGGACAAGGTGAATTGAATAAAAAGAGAAACTGATCCAACAAGCATAACATTGAAAACTTTATCAAATTCGGCCTTTTAAAATAAGAAAGTTATGAGTGTTACAGTTTTGCTTAATTTCTCAAAACAGTTATATGCACATCCTAGTCAGTATGCAAATGAGGAGACTGATGACACCATTCACTCACTATTTCTTTTGTATTTTGAAATATGAAATATTCTAATTTTTTCTTCATTGTCAAGTGAAACAACGATTATTCCTCACTGAACATGTGGAATTAGTATTGTTTAAAAATATGGTTCAGTGAAGTTGGTCCTTTTTGTCAAATCTGTAAAAAAAAAAAAAAATATTTTATAATAAAAAGAACAAAAGAAATAATGAGTGAGGAACATCATCGACTGTCTCATTTTCATGCGACTGAGTTGTGCATATAAATAATTTTTTTTTATCACTGTTTTGTGAAAATATTTTTACATCCGATTTTGATGATATTTTCAGCGTTATGCTAGTTTGATTTTCTCTATTTATTCAAATCAACATTTTTCTGGGGTGGACTTGACACAATCGTATTCTTAATATCAAGAAATTGTTTTGTATATTTAAACAATGGTAATTCCCCCTGGGGGGGGGGGGGTCACTCTCCACATGGACTGCTACTACGTACTACCGACTGCTACCCATCCTTGTCCGTCCGACATCGGCTTGCCATGTTTATACACACGCTCGATCGATCGATTTGTCCGCAGCCGAATTCAACTCAGGCTCAGCCAGGCAAAGTCTCAAGTCATTTTTTTTTTGATACGGTAAGTTGAATTTGATAAAAAGTTATTGATTAAATCACTGTAGAAATTCACACATTCTTTACCTTGGTACCGGTATAGATCTAACGTTAGACGGTAATGATTCTATATTATTATTGGACCGTCTGAGTCACGGCTGTGCGCGACCTGCATGATGATGGTTCACCGCGCCGCTGCGACCCGTCGGGGCGGAGGCCGAGGACGGTGAGCTGAGAATAGGCCCAGCTCAGCTCACTGCGCGGTGCATAACTTGTGTGCCTTAAAGGCTTAATTTTGCATGATTTAGACCCGATTTGAACAGGTGAGGAGGCTCACAGATTGAGATGTTTTGATGGATTTCTAAATCATTATGGTGTAAGTGTAACACTCCCAATGAAGGAGGAAAATAAAATATTGGGTTAATTCAGGAAAATCCATGATTTTGAAACCACCGACCAGGAAATGTCACTAGAATTAAAGAAAGCCTCTAGTAAATATGATAGGTCAACAGAGGTCAAGATCATGAGGATGCTAACTGGACAGACTAAGCTCAGAGACCATATGCACAGAGTACTCCCTTCTGTATGCCCTACACCCACATGCGACTGTGAACATGACAGGCAGACAATTGAACATGTCCTTCTTCACTGCCCACTCCACAAGTCGCATAGCCATAGAGAGGAGATGATGCAATCCATTGACGTTGGATATCAAAGGACAAGCACCCCCTCCTATCTTCGAGATATATCCCTCTTTTCCCTCCTTGGGACTAACCCCAAATTGTCACCCCAAATGCAATCTATAATAGCATCTTCTTTGGCTCGCTTCATCAAATTCAAAAGCACCAATGCCAACTTCTAGCACCAGTATCTAAGTAGCAGATAGTACCTAGCAGCTCATCAACCTTGTGACAAACACACTGAGAGTATACAGAGGAGATCATTTGGGTGTGGAAACGACCCACAACGAACAACAACAACGACCAGGAAAGGGAAGAAAGGAAGAAAAAAAAAATGAAAGAAGAGAGAGAGACAGAGTCACAGAGAGAGCTGGAGCAAGAAAGAAAAGAGTAAAGAAAAGAAGCTCAAAGATAATACTTACTTGGTATACTTGGTAGATTAGCCCTCAACTCCTAAGGCTCTCAGACTCAGTCGTTTCTTAAAGGTAGCCACAGTGAAAAAAATACAAGGGGGCGGCGGGCGAATTCGCCCCAGAAATGCTTAAAGTCGCCCTCAAAATCACCCAAAATCATGCTTTCGGGGGCAACATAAAATCTGAATGTTGCCCCCGAAATTATTGCCGAGTGATAACTCAGCGGCCCACTAGCACCATAAATGCTCGAGCTCCGCTTTCTATTTAAAAATCATCCGAAATCCACACTCAAAATCATGAACAAGCCTTAAAATAGCGAGGAGCGCAGTTTAAAATTCCAAAGTTGCGTCTTTTTTTTTCTGTACCACGTTTTTCCGTACACATGGGATGGGGGAAAAAAATCAACGCATGGTCGGGAAGCAGTTGCAAAATAGGGGTCCATTATGACTACCACCATGTGCAATGTCTAATGCACATGTTTCCCCTACAGAAATTACAATTCTGTGATAAAATAATTCGAATTACGCACAAGAAATAAATCCCAGAGTCTAGTAACCTAGCATTGGTGAGTTGTCATTTGGCTTTGCTTTTCAAATCGGCCTATTAACATAAAAAATGACTTACCTTATTTATTGATTATAACTTAAAAGTCATTGGTTTTATTTTTCTAGGGGATGAGGTAAATATCAGACAATAAATCATCAAACAAAGCTCCATCTATTTTACAAGGACGGCGGCAGGCTCACGCATTGGCGCTTTTACTAGCTAGCCAGTTGGAGCTCTGTCTCTCTGCCAGAGCTCTGGGGGACAATTCGCTCAGTAAAGGCCTCAATGATGGTGATTTTCTGTTTCAGACAGAGTTTACATTTCAGGTACTGTATATTCAAAACTGCCAATAAAGTTTGATGATTTCTTCATTGTCATGTATATTTAAGTTCTTAATGAATACATTCTCACCGAATTTAGACTCTCCCATAGAGAAATGCAATTTTTATGGAGATCTGCGTTTTCAAAGAACTTCAGGAAAAGTTAGGGTATGTGGGCCTTTATTACATGGCCGAGTACAGGTTATTGTACTGGAATAGACGAAGTAGAAATTAGATATTAAATTCATTTATATCCAAGTCCAACTCACAGTCACACCCACATCCAAGATTCTAAGCATGAAAAATATAATAATTCATTAATAAGTGAACAGGTATTTCTCAAAATACAAAAATGTAGCATTTAAAAAGAGCCCCCGAAATGCAAAAAGTAGCCCCCGAAAGGTAGAAATGGAGCCCCGGATATTTGACAAAATATTTAAAATAGAGCCCCCGAAAAAAAAAATTCCCTGGGTAGCCACTGTAGGTAGGTGCAGACACAACTTCTTCCGGAAGTTTGTTCCACTGATAGACTAATCTGTTGCTGAAGAAGTGGCCGGTTAGTTGTGTTCTGGAACGTCTTTGGAACAATTTTCTAGAATGACCTCTAAGAAATTTTTTAGGTTAAGAAGAAACTTTGGGCTTAATTTCCATAGTACCCATTTAAATATTTGTAAAATAAATAAGATCTGCTTTAATTCTCCTCTCCTCCAAAGATTCAGATGGAATTCGCTTGTTGCCAAGTCGTTGACATTTGGTCTGTACCTTTTCTAGTTTCTCATTGTTCTTGGTTAGTGGGCTCCATACGGATGACACATATTATAACGGTAACGCTGAGCGAATTATGGACTGATACAAAATAGTAAATTTTATTCTCATCAAGTCCAGTAAAACAAAGTCGGAACATTGTTCGTCTATATGGTGTGTAGGGGTGAGATTATTACTCATTACCATGCCCAAGTCAGTTTGATTTGTCACTTTTTGCAGATTGACTGCACTTAAGGTGTATTGATAAGTGAGACAAAGGAAGAAGAGAAATTTCATCATTTTTAAATGGCTCAATTGAAAGGGAAAGAAGAAACTGGACATAGCTGGAAAGGAGATAGAAAGGGAAGAAGATCGAAGAGAGTCTGATTGAACTTCAACTCAAGTCTTGAGAAAGAAGTTGACAAGTCAGATTGGAGTTTAGATTACAGATTGCTTAGAGATTGGTTCCAGCATACAGACAGATAACAGAATGGTTTTGAGATTAGAGATAGAGCTACGGAAGAGTTAACATTTTATACTACATCAGTTTGCAGAGTTTGTCTTCATCTTCAGAGTATAGTCACCATTAGACTTACTCATGTTCCTGTATTATTTGTCATCATCAACTTATAATATATTCTTCAATAATTGTATGAACTGTACATCCTGCATTGTGTTGTCTTCATTCTATCAAAGACTGGTTGATAGTAAAGTGCAATATTGATCCGACAGCAACATAACACTCCACACAGAAAGCACAAGTGGGACAAAGATAGATAGATAAACGGTTTTCTTAATAAAAATCACATAATAATAATACATACTGTAGGCATGGTAGTTTAAAAAAACTAAATTGCGCCAATTAATGTATTATTAATGTTGCTTCGAGGAAAAGACCAGACAATTTGATGAAATATGCATTTTTTTTTTTTTCAGCAATTATGCAATTCCAGAGATCTTTGGCACATTTTTATACGCCCGTCCTAGACTGGTTGATAGTAAAGTGCAATATTGATCCGACAGCAACATCACACTCCACACAGAAAGCACAAGTGGGACAAAGATAGATAGATAAACGGTTTTCTTAATAAAAATCACATAATAATAATACATACTGTAGGCATGGTAGTTTAAAAAACTATGTATTATATGGTATCACGCTCGGTGTCCGTCTGTCCATCCGTCCGTTAACTTTTCCTTGTAAATGCGATAACTTCAGTTTAACTTAACCTATGCTCATATCATTTGGTGTGTATGATACTAGCATAGATCCCAGGAAGCCTATTGATTTTTAGGTCAAAAGGTCAAAGGTCAAGTCGCCACCTTCCACTTTTCTTGCTTGACCAATAACTCCATTTTCCGTGTTACAGGCGGGCGTATTATGTGCTTGCCCCAGCAACACTCTTGTTAGAAGTGGAAGTTAATGATGTTGAAACCGCAATCATATGAAAAGTTTAAAAATCCAAATTGGTGGCGTAGAAATGAGGGGGTGTGGGCCTTGGCATCCTCCCCAAATTTTGTGACTTGTGCAAAATGATTAAGAACCCAGGCTCTATTTTAGCTTCTTCCCTTGCTTGGAACCGACGTATTCTCAGCCTTACAAATATATATTCTAAGCCTTCTCAAGATTCTATTTGTAGGTCTGTATAAAATATTTCGATGTTCAAAAATTTGTGCACATTCTGTGCTGCTGCTGTATACGAATCAGCTGATATTTCTGTAGCTTGTTGTGTAGATTCTCAGCATTTGGCACATTTTGCTGTACCTCCATGTATCATGCTAGTGGTCTAGTGGTTGCGACTCTTCTCTTTCAATCATAGGGACGTGAGTTCAAATCCCAAACACGGCGTGCTTTCCTTCAGCAAAAAGTTTACCAACATTGTGCTGCACTCGACCCAGGTGAGGTGAATGGGTACCTAGTAGGATTTATTCCTTGATGCTTAAGCGCCAATTTGGTGGCTCAGTGTAATAATATGTTACTGAGTATCAAAGCGCAGTTGAGTATATGCACATAGTAACTGTGCTATATGAGTGGACATTTTATTACTTTATTATAGGCCTACTTTAGAGATTGAAATAGTTTCCGTTTGATCAAGTCTACAAAAATTTAGATAGTTCCTCTTCTTACGTACAAGATATCACTTTGAACCAAGTCACAGAGAGATTTTATCAAGTCCGCTGCCATGTTGCTTAGGTGTGCCAGGTCACTTGTTTACTTTCTGGTGGTCCTACATGTAGGACCCCTGTTACACCTATAGTACCTTATTGAACTGCAGAGTATCTTTACATGTTTCATTCATTTGTGTTTTTGCTTTCTTTTCCCTTTACACAGGTATACTTAGGTCTTTCTGCTGCAACCATCTGAACCTTGAAATGTCTAAGAGCATTTTCTGTGTGCTAAGGCAAAGGCTTTGCTGCAAGGGGTTTGGCTACAGATTCACATTCCCTGCCAACACTTTAGTCCAAAGACCTGATGAACCATGGCAACAGATATCCTTCATTAGGGCCAATTCGTCACGCTCTAGGAGCAACATCATGCGTGACAAAAAGAGAGCCATACGGACAAATGTACTGGAGGTCATCTATGGTGGGAGAGATAATATTCCAGAGGAAGTGGCGAGGAAAGAATTAGCTCAACCAATAGAGGAAGAAGACCTGAGTGAAGATGAAGAACTTGGCCCTGGATTAAAAGGTTCAGAGATTAAGCAAAGAGCCTTCTTAAAGGAATCCAAAGGTTATGAAAGATCATCTCTTGATTTGATTAATACACTTTGTTTAGACTCTGAGTCAAGAACAAAAGACACTGTCCATGATTTTCTAACAGCATTAGCTGATGGAAGTACTAGAGAGGAAATGCAGAGGGATCACATAAAAGATATAAAGTGTCTTTGTGAACTGCCACATAGTCAAAGATTGTTGATAATGGATTTGTTGAAAACTGAAAAACTTGGAGAGTTTTTATGCAGAGCCATGCCAAGTATGGAAACAGACACCTTTGTACAATCCTTGTTGATTTTCTACTGGTGGGAATTAAGGTTAAGTGCATCACAGAACAAAGTCATAGAGAAGGAGTGTCTTCAAAGGATATCGTCATGGGACGTTGATACCCTGCTGCTGGTGACCGACTGGTGGATCTGCATGGCAGGTGCAAGTTCCTGGTCCTTTCACAAGGAGATGTTGTCAGTTTTGAGGACATCCTGGACAAAGCTATCTGCCCAGCAGATGGTGCAAGCATTCTACCTGTGTGGACAGTTCAAGAGACCAGCTCAACCGCTAATGGACAAACTTGTCCTCCTTGCAGAGGGTTTTGTTGATGAACTGTCTCTGACAGAAATTGCAGCAGTTTGCAATGGTATGGTCAAGGTAGCTTGTCGGCTGCCACGCAATAGCATTTTACCAGATGTCATTTCTTCAGCATTATCCAAAGATATCCAACTTGAGTCAGATATAGAGAAATACAACATTGTTACAATCATGAGGTTCCTTGGACGTTCTTACCATTACAATGCAGACTTGTATAGCAAACTCGCTGTTAGTCTTGTTCCTTACATAACAGATATGCATTATCTCGCACTACCTCACATATTAGGGGTTTTTGCAAGGGCAGCCTTTCTCAGCAAGCCTCTATTTCTAGAAGTGTTGAGATGCTTTGATCATTCCAAGGCTAACCTTAAAGACTATTACCTTACGCTTTGGTCATATTGCAAACTGAATTATACCCCGGATGAATTCAATAGATTTCTAGAAGTGGCCATTGCAAGAATACAAGAAAACAAAGAATGGATGAATGATAGTCCATTTCTTTCTGTCAAAACACTTGTGCCTCTCACCTTTGTTGGGATATATCCAGTGGAACTCATCCAAAGGACATTTAATCCTCTTTATCTCAAGAAAATCATAGGTGAGTTTTAGAGTTGATAGATTATTTGAATGCTGTACTTATGGCTTATTTGTCAAATCCACCACTACAAAAAATAGAGTCAAATAAAAGAGAGAAAATGAACTGCTAAAGCCTACAACTCTGGAAATTTCATTAAAAGTAGATGTAAAATAATGTGCCAATTTTATGTTTTATTCGTTTTCATAAAACAATGATGTGCATTAAAATAGACGTAAACTCCATGTAAAGTTGTGCGAATTTTGTGTTTTACTTGTTTTCACAAAACAGTGATGTGCATTTGTGCTCATCATGGGTGGTATGTAAATGATATAGCTGATGATGCCACTTACATGTACTATATCTTTTATATTTTAAAATATGAAATATTTCCTCTCCAATAATGTAAACCGTGTCCTCGTCTACCGGTAGATACTCCACTGTATAATCCTAATGTATGGTAGATTGTACATTTATTTGACAGGTTGTTGCCCTCCTGATGTGTACAAGCACCTGTATTGCCTAGATTGTTCTGTAGCTATTGAATGCCCAAACTACACGGGACCAAGACTACCAAAGGTAAGTAACAATAATTCTGGTAAAGTTACCAGGGCTCGGTAACACAATGCTTAGTAATTGATCATAGAACAAATTTTTACAATTGACTGCATTGAATCAATTATAAAATCATTTGTACAATCAGGGTTTGGTAACACAATGCTCAGCAATTGATCCTCAAACAAATTTTATGATCGATTGCATTAATCACATTGTACAATCAATCTATGAAATTAATCATACGATCAGTTGTTAAGCTGATGGAGGCCCAGCAAGTGAGGAGTCGAGGTTTAAGGTCATGGATATCTACAATCAGGCTTGTCTCCGTGAGAGAGCTATTTCAGTTGACCTATTTACTTTTTAAGACAAGAATGATTTATTGTCAAGCATTTCAATTTGAAGCTTATGAAAGAAAAAAAAATACTTGGCAAGCTTAGTGGATCAGTCAAAGTGTAGTTAGCAATTCAGCACAGCTTATGAAATGAAAGATGATAGGACTGGGAGGAAGGGGAGAGAATAATAAGCTACATTTTTACCAGGGACTCGGTTTTATAATTATAAGGGGAGCAATAAAAAGCTCTCCTAGAACTTTTAAGGAGAGCGGTAGAGGAGCACTTCAAAAAGCTCTTCTTCAACATACAAGGGGAGCTTTTTGCCCAATTAACAAAATGGATGGAGGAAATGTATGTACTATAAAATTACAATCAACAACCAAAGGAAGTATTTATAATTGTTTAACAATGTATTGTAATTAGATTGTGTGTTGTAAAACCTGTTTTAGTTAGGTTTTGACTTTGGCTAAAAGTTAAGTCAAAACTTTTTTTTTTTTTTTTCGGGGGCTCCATTTTAATTTTTTTGTCAAATTTCGGGGGCTCTTTTTAAATGCTACTTTTTTGTATTTTGAGGAATACCTGTTCACTTATTAAGGAATTATTACTTTTTGTTTAATATTGTATGATTTTTAAAGTTATTTATCATGTTTAGAATCTTGGATGTGGGTGTGTGTGGATGGGTGGGTGTGTGTGGGTGTGTGCGTGTGTGTGTGACTGTGAGTTGGACTTGGATATAAATGAATTCAATATCTAATTTCTACTCCATTTATTCCAGTACAATACCCTAGTCGTACATAAAGGCCCATCACATACCCTAACTTTTCCTGAAGTTCTTTGAAAACGCAGATCTCCATGAAAATTTAATTTCTCTATGGGGGAGTCTAAATTTGGTGAGAATGTATTCATTAAGAACTTAAATATACATGACAATGAAGAAATCATCAAACTTTATTGGCAGTTTTGAATAATATTCCTGAAATGTAAACTCTGTCTGAAACAAGAAAATCACCATCATTGAGGCCTTTACTGAGCGAATTGTCCCCCAGAGCTCTGGCAGAGAGACAGAGCTCCAACTGGCTAGCTAGTAAAAGCGCCAATGCGTGAGCCTGCCGCCGTCCTTGTAAAAAAGATGGAGCTTTGTTTGATGATTTATTGTCTGATATAATACCTCATCCCCTAGAAAAAGAAAACAAATGATTTTTTAGTTATAATTGATAAATTAGATAACTTATTTTGGAAGTTAATAAGCCGTTATGAAAAGCAAAGCCGAATGACAACTCACCAATGCTAGGTTACTAGACTCTGGGATTTATTTCCTGTGTAATTCGAATTATTTTATCACAGAATTGTGATATCTGTAGGGGAAACATGTGCATTCGAAATGGCACACGGTGGTAGTCATAATGGACCCCTATACATGCAACTCTTTCCCGACCGATGCGTTGATTTTTTTTTCCATACCTGGTACCATGTGTATGGAAATACGTGGTACAGAAAAAATAACGCAACTTCGGAATTTGAAACTGCGCTACTCGCTACTTTTAAGGCTTATTCGTGATTTTGAGTGTGGATTTTGGATGGTTTTTAAATGGTAAGCGGAGCTCGAGCATATGGCACTAGTGGGCCGTTGAGTTGTTATCACTCTGCAATAATTTCGGGGGCGACATTCAGATTTTATGTCGCCCCCGAAAGCATGATTTTGGGTGATTTCGAGGGCGACTTTAGGCATTTTCGCGCAGGTCAGCTATCGCGAGGCGCGCTATTAATCGCGCTACCAAAAATGGATTAAGGCGCGCATGTAGCGCGCGATCGCTCTCGCGCGCCTTAAAATCGAGTCCCTGTTTTACCTTGGTCATATTTGCTCTACAGCGGCCGTATGGCGAGTCAAACACAGCCGTTTTAACATTTTTTGTATGAGCTACATATAGGTGGTTTGAATAAAACTGAATAAAACGGCTTTTTTCGACTTGCCGTACTGTCGCCGTGGAGCAAATGTGACCGAAATATTACCAACCAAAAGTAAAGGGCCCACACTGTTGGTCTTTTGATAGACATGTGGTCGCTTAAGTACGTAGCTTTGGCTGTGTTCATGAATGGTTGTTTCATCTTTTCTTTTTCTTGTAGAGTATCCTTTCCCGTCATAACCTGGTACCCCATGGTTCATCTAAGGTTGTTAAAGATGAAAGACAGTCTTACGCTGAAATCATTCCCATCCTGGCTAGAGTGCTCGGAAGCGAAGATGCTTTCTTGGTTCATCCTATCTTGGACCACATCCGCACACCTGTTGGTAAGACATGTATTCCAAGACTGTATTCACTTGGTCTTCAAGAAGTTGGTCTACTTCTCATATAGTCTAATACCACATGGGCTAAGCCCATTTTGGTCTACTTCTTAGAGAGTCTAATACCACATGGGCTAACCCCATTTTGGTCTACAATCAGTTTGGTATACTTCTCGTATAGTCTAATACCACATGGGCTAAGCCCATTTTGGTCTACAATCATTTTGGTCTACTTCTCAGAGAGTATAATACCACATGGGCGAAGCGGGCGGGAGCTCCCTGGGTTAGCGCTAGGCGTGATTACGGTGATTTGTCAATACGGGAGTTCTTTCGTGCGAGCGAAAAAACAAGAAAAGTTTGTGAAAAATTATGGCTTTTCAACGGAAATTTCTTGATCGAGGTGAAGAGGCGAGGGTGAAAGGGATCAACGCTTCAGTTCGTGAGAAATGGACTTGGAAGTGAGTTGAAAATCAGTGGATGGAAGGGTGGCAAGTGAGTGCATACGGAAAATTGAGGAACCCGGTAAAGCTTACTGTACGTGGTGTAATAAGGAAGTCAAGTACGCGAATGGCGGCTGGAGCATGATCAAGCAGCACATGTATGATGCTCACAAGTTTTACTATAGAATTATTTAATGTGCGTATTGTGCATTTGATTCAGAAATATTGAACTCAAAATCTCATAAACCTCTAACATCAAAACATGTATAATTTAGAGGTATTGTTGCATGCACTACCAATGAAAGTATATTTTCTGGTGAATTTAAGCACTTTGTGCCTCAGAAACACAATTCTTTCCCTTTTATACAGCAAATTCCAGGTACTTCATGGTGTTGAGGAGATGCCTTCTAGATCCTCTGAAAACCCCCAAATCCATGACCTTTGGGGGGCTTCGCCCCCTCGACCCCCTCCAGGGTGTTGCCCCTGGACCCTCAGCCGTTAGGTACAAGACTCTGGTCACTTCGCTCCCTACGTTCACAAAAAACATATATTTTTGAAAAGGGCCACTCTCAGGCCTGGGTCTACTTCTCGTATAGTCTAATACCACATGGGCTAAGCCCATTTTGGTCTACAATCAGTTTGGTCTACTTATATAGTCTAATACCACATGGGCTGAGCACAGTTTGGTCTACTTCTCAGAGAGTCTAATATCACATGGGTGTAACCTTTGTGATCTGTTGTCAGTTTGGGCTAATTGTCGTTTGGTCTACACTAAACTTGGTCTAATATGCTCTAGTCTAATCTAATTTAATCTCATGCAGAGATTTCTAATTTCCACTTTATCTACTAATTATTTTCCATTTTCTCATATTTTGATTATATTTTTGGGTAACAACATCAAAGTTTACACAAAATTATTTGAACATTTTAAATGTTGGGAGTATAATTTGTTTCTGATATGGCAATGGTGGACTGAGGCATAAATTTGACTGCACACATTCAAGAAGCCATCTATTTTTCTTTAACACTAACCTTAATACTGTTTTGTCTTTCACTGCAGATATTGAGATCCACCTGGATGAGAATAATCGACCCATCAATCTCCGTGATAAGAAAAGCACAGAGGGGTCCATTACCAAGCTAGCTGTATTGGTAACCTTGATGAATCACTACCGTAAGAACTCCTCAGAGCTCCTTGGTGTTCATGTCATGAAGAGAAGACAGTTAAAGATTACTGGTTACCATTTAGTTGAGGTAATAAACTTGAAAGTGGTATTATAATAATAATAATAATAATAAAAAAAATATAATATTTCAACCCTTACACTTCGGGGGAGGAGGGTTGAATCACCCCCCTCAACATTTTCGACGACCATTCCCCCATGCAAAATTTTTCGACTGCACCACTCGCTGACTTTTTACTTTGAAGTCTTGCGCATCTTTTGAGACCAAATTTATGATACCCGGGTGTGCGGTTGAAAAAGAGGGGGGGTTCATATAACACCCCAAAAAACCTGGTCTGGTTAGGGTTGAAGCCTTGTACATTGTTTAATGTTTATAAGTGCTTATTATTAGTATCATTATTATTATGAATATTTTATTGTTTTTGTTGTTATAATGATAGTAGAGTAGCAATTTACCCTACAACTTACAGGGCTGGCACACCTAGACGATTTACCAGTATGCTAGCTCATGATGATATACATAATTATAGCAAGCCATTTTATTATTTAATCCTACAGGTGACTTTCCCCAAGTTAAATCTCTTGGGACCATAGAAATCTGTTTTACGTAGGAGAAATTTGACCTAGAAGATGTTATTAACACATGTCGTGCATATTCTAATCTTGAATAATGCAACATAATTTGCATGCAGCTGTCGCTCGTCAGTCGTGTAGCACATGCACAGTACACACATATGCTGTGCTGCTTTTGGCTACATCGGCACTGCCCCAAACATCTTAGACGTCACTTCACACAGCAGGAGGAGGCAGAGTCAACGTGCCTGGATCTTTGAACAGAGTCAAAGCATATGCAAACTAAGATTCGTCAAGAGTTCTGGCATTCAGAACATGTCAACTGCATAATAAGGGTCGTATAATATATGGGCAGCACGTGCCATCTGCAACTTGTACATATGTATATGTGTCCATCAATGCCCACTTGAGTTCCTGGCAGGGATTACCTTTAAAATGATGTAAAATTTTTAGTGATATGAAGAATGATCTCAGTAATGACAACTCATTGTCACTTTTCTTTTGATTTCTCACCATTCTTTGCACAGATCCCTTTCGACGAGTGGCATCAGGTCAGGGGCCGGAATATAGACGAAAAGCAAAAGTATTTGGCACGCAAGATTTTCAATAGGTAGTCTCTACTCTCCATTCACTGACAGTGTGCTCATCACCAGAATGTAGAGAAAAAGAAAGTATGCCACATATATTCAACAAGAATTTTTTCCAGTTGGTCTACAGCTGCTCTTTCTACTTTATGGTAGATCTCATCTCACATGGTCTTATCCTAGTTCATCGACAACCACTTTTTAAACTTCTAACCCTCTCCCCTTCGCTACAGTTCATCAGTTAACGCACCAATAGGTCTATATACATGAGGAATTATGGAAACATGGTAAAAATCGTTGACTGAAAATGAATATTAAGTATAGATTTAAAGCATAGAATTTGAAATGTAGTTTTAGATAATTAAGCATCCGGAAATAAAACAATTTTATCTAATGTATCCAACACTTCCAAAATATCCAATGTAGCCATACTTACCCTCACTTTCACAGACGATGCCTGCGTCTTCCTGATGAAGTTCACAGTCTTCGACACCCCATCCATCATTCTCACAATCAAGAAGATGTTCTTCTGTTCCATTCATCATAATAATAAATAATATGAGGCACTAAAACAAAAGGTACTATAGGGCATACAATGTATGAATAATAATTTAGATTTTGCAATAATAACCACAATCAGTCATTCTAGATAAAAAGGGAAATTAATTATTGAGGAAAAAGGTATGTCTGAAGGGAAGATTTGAAGCCAGGAATACTGGAAGCATTTCTTATTGGAAGAGGGATGACATTCCAAGTCTTGGCAGATAGTAAGATAGATAAATTTTATTTTCACACGGTAAAAAACCCAAACAGATACAGAGTCTGATTTGCATTGGGGCCGTGCCATGAATAAAATGTACAAAGTAAAAGGCATCGAATCTTGATATACATCAATAACACATAAACATAATAATCGTAATTCTTACCAGGGGGCCGTTTCATAAAGCTGTTCGTAAGTTAAAGAACGACTGGTGATCCTTTCTTACGCGCTAAACCATCGCCTAAGATAAATCCATAATTTATTGTTCGAAATAGACATGAAATGAAATACTCCGAAAATTTGCTTTGCCCAATTGATCGTGGGCCCGGCAGCCGCTGTGCAGCGCCAGATCGACGAGGCTCTATCCCTTTAATCGTTGAACGCCAAACAGGGTAGCAGCAACTCGGTAGCAGCAAGGTGTATACCATTTACCAAAAGAAAGGATCACCAGTCGTTCTTATCTTACGAACAGCTTTATGAAACACCCACCAGGTGATGATACAAAAAGGTAAGTTTATACAGTTTTTGCTGCTACAGCAAAACGTTTTTTGGCAGAGGAGAGTTTCGACAAGGGAATGCAAGGTCTGCATGTGTCAGTGATTGAACGAAGATTAGGAGAGGGTGTGTATACTTTGATGGTATTACTAAGATAGCAGGTGCCAATTGATTTAGAAATTTGTATGTAACAGACTTTAGACTGAATACGAAAACTGAATTCTATTAACCATTTGTTCTAATAGAGAATTGAATCACAACATGTAATATATACACCAGGGCCCCATCTTACAAAGAGTTACGATTGATCCAATCAATCACAAGTATGGAAAGCCAGCAATGTCAACCTCTAGAATACATGTTTCTTCAAAATATTTTCTAGTTATGAGGTATATTCATACATTAACTGTTTTTTTGACAATTCAGTATACTTCTCTTTGTTTTCAGTGGACATTGTGCAAAGTTCCTGTAGAAAAAATTATGACACTGATGGATTTCCATAGAGCTACGATTGAATGGATCAATCGTAACTCTTTGTAAGATGGGGCCCGGGGGAGTGTTTTATGAGAAGGTTTGTCAGTGATTTTCACTGACTAATTTGCTCTCAGCCAATCAGATGCAGTAAGCTAGCTTATGACAAAAGTCAGTGAAAATGACTGTTGCCTATTTGTTATAAGGACTGCCCCCCAGTTCAGTAATCTGTATACAGCTAAAACTGTGTATTAAATCAACCAGTAACCGATTCAAGAGTGTTTTGTTTTGTTGAATAGAGCTGTCAGAGGATGGCTCCTAAATTGACAGTTCCATAAAACCCTACCAACTTTTCAACCATTTTGGCCCTTGTGACTTGGACATCCATTTATAGTATGATTTGTGCCATCTTACAGAATGCTCACCATGTTTTGAGAAGGCATTCTTCCTCGTTTTGCAAACATTTTATTTTGCCACTCCTCGACTGATACTTCCTCTCGTTTAGGATTTGCATCATTGCTAAGTAGTGACTATCAAATTGGGTTTTATTTTTATGAACAGGATGTATTAGCATCTCTTTCCCCCTGGGAATCATCACTTCAACTTCATGGGAACTCATTCCTAACTAGCATTGTAGTATGTGATGTCATCAGTTCTCTTATTTGAATGTCACTGATATTGTCCAAAAAAAAAAAAAAATGGGCATGTTCCGATGGCTCAACTACATTCATCATTAACTGCCACATCAAAGATAACTTCAGGCTGCCTTAGTTGTTTACTGACATTGTGTAGAACAGCACATGCCATGATGACATCTGGAGCTCTGTCTGGTCGCATTTGGAGTCCTTTGGCAAACTTGACGAATTGGTCTTTGCTATATAGGCTCACAGGTCCCTTGCCATCCACTCCCCAAAGCTCCTCCAACACTGCCCGGAGATGGTAATGCTTATTTAGTTTAAGGGCAATTTCGGCCCACATCTTTTCTTTGTCTTGAAATGTTGCCTTGTCGGCTTGCATCTTGGACTTTGTCACAGGAACCAAATGGTGAAACTGCTGTTTTCTTTTCTGTTTTTAGCGAGTTGGAATCTTTTTGTTAATTCTGAGTCATGCTTTCCTATTTCTTTTGGTGTTACATTGAACTCCATTATTGCATCACTTGTAAGAATTGGGTTGGAGTACAGGCGCTGCAGACTAGCCTTAGTGAGCAACCGTTTCGCTGTCCCTCCTATGCCATCACATGCACTCTTCCCATGACTTGTGGCGAAGAAGTTCCATTTTTCTTCTGTATTTAAATCCTCTTGACGATGATAGCAGAGATTGAGAAAATTGTTTCTGTTATACTGACCAGCACAACCATCAGTAAAATAGTGGATTTTCTTCATGGCAAAGAATGGGTCTGGAGGTAAAAATTGACGACACATTCTCTTGTCATCATGGTCGAATCTCCTCATTTCCAGTAGTAGACGTTCTCTATCTAGTTGCAGTCTCTCCTTTTCCACAGCCAGGAGCTCCTCCGCCAGTTTCAACCGAGATTCCCATACCCTTTTCCACAGCAAGGAGCTCCTCCGCCAGTTTCAACCGAAAGTCCCATACCTTTTTCCACAGCCAGGAGCTCCACCGCCAGTTGCAACCAAGATTCCCATACCCTTTTCCACAGCCAGGCGCTCCTCTAGTTTCAACCAATGGTTCCATACCCTTGTCCACAGCCAGGCGCTCCTCTAGTTTCAAGCAACGGTCCCATACCCTTTTCCACAGCCAGGCGCTCCTCTAGTTTCAAGCAACGGTCCCATACCCTTTTCCACAGCCAGGCGCTCCTCTAGTTTCAACCAATGGTCCCATACCCTTCTCCACAGCCAGGCGCTCCTCCTCTAGTTTCAAGCAACGGTCCCATACCCTTCTCCACAGCCAGGCGCTCCTCCTCTATTTTCAAGCAACGGTTCCATACCCTTTTCCACAACCAGGCGCTCCTCCTCTAGTTTCAACCGACGGGTCCATACCCTTTTCCACAACCAGCCAGGTGCTCCAGACTTTCAACCTACCATTTTTTCCTACAGAAATTATTTTGAGGGCAGGTGCCCACATGCCCCCCTAGTTCCACCACCCCTGTCTTGCCTCTTATTTCATTCACTCCTCTTCCTCCTCTTTATTGAATTCGAATTGGAATTCTTCTTTCCTCTCTTCTTCCTTTTTCTTATTTCCCCTTTATTCTCCTCTTGCGCCGCCCTTTTTTTGTGGCTCTTTAAATCCAGTGAGGTAGAACTCCTCTTGCAATTCTTCTATGAAACTCTCCATCAAATATCACATGAACAAAGTTTAAACAATTATCTTAACAGATCTCTAAGTTATAATATAGAATGTTTCTGTCATGGACCTTAATTTAAAAACTATGTTATTTTGTCCTTGCATACATATATATTGTCGCCTTCCTGCAGAAAGGCCGTTAACGTATTTTGGCGCAAAAAAATTGAATTTTGTTTTATTGCTGTAATGGAAAAAGCATGTCATGAACTTTCTTCTGGTAACATTCTCGAACCTAAATGTGACGTCATTATGACATAAGCGGTCTGAAAAATACCAGAGGATACAGCATCCAAGTTTGGCTAATCAGAAATTATTGCACATCATGATTCGTTAGGTGATTTCAAGTTATATATATGCATGTTGAGATGAGGGTCAACTCAAAGGATGACGCAGGAAACTATATTGTTAGCTGTAGCTTTCGTCTTTATTGACTTCTTCAGAAGCGGTCTGTAAAGTCAGACTATTATGATGACAGATAGTGATTAGGATGCCTATTGTATCTGGTTCGCAATGACACAAACATCAAGAAAATGGATTTCCTTCTTTGAACATGCAATTGTGAACTTGAAGCTTTCATTACGTTGATTGAAATTATTGCGGCAAGTGGCCAGTGAGTCAACAGGATGCTCCCAAATCAAGAATATGTCATCTATATACTGAACAAACAGTGCCGGTTTCTGAGGATGGTTTGACAGAAATTCCTCTTCTAGTACAGCCATGCAAATGCTGGCAATTGCAGGTGCCATTTTTGTGCCCATGGCTGTTCCCTGGTTTTGAAGATAGTGGCTGTCACCTTATTGGAAATCATTGTGCATTAATATGAATTCAACTATCTGAGCTAAAGCATCTACCTCCAGAGTCTCATCCACATTAGAATGTATGTTAAGAAAACGGCGGATAGCCTGGTCCCCTTCTTTTGGTTGGGAATGTTGGTATAGAGACTCTGAACATCCATGGTGACTAGGGTAGAACCAGGGGCAATTTGAAGTGATTGGATCTTTTTCAAGAAATCAGTAGTATCCTTGATGGAACTCTTTATTTTAGGTAGGTATGGTTGAAGTTTCTTATCAACAAACTGAGACATTGGCTCGGTTCGTGAACCAACACTTGAAACTATAGGTCTACCTGGTGGAATGATAGAATGCTCTTAAGCTGCTGCGATGATTGATTCAGTCTTGGTGATTTCCTGATTGATTTTCTTTGTTGCCATTTTAGACAGCTTGAGGACTTTAGGTAGTAAGTAAAACTGGCTGACCCTAGGTTCTTTGGGCAAAGGTATACCGCTTACCTTTTGTAAACACATTTTTGAGCTAGTTCACAATATTCTTCAGCAGGATCATCTGATGTTCCACTCTTACCACTTGCAAACTTAGACTCTCAAAATAAAACTTGGGTGTACTTGAAGACATCAGCACGAACTCATTCCATTTAAAGTCTGGTCTATACATGTAGCCTGTTGCAGATTAATTGCACCCTACAAATACTGTGAATCGTCATCATCATCATCATCACCCTAACCCTATCATAATCAACATCATCATTGTCATTATCATCTACATCATCATCACAAGATTCATCATCATTATAACAACATTATAATCAACATCATCAACATCATTATAATCAACATCATCATAATTATAATCACCATCAACGACATCATAATCATCAACTTCAACATCATCCAAACCTTTTGAGCTAACATATAATGCATTTTCATTGGAGTCTCACACTAGCTCCAGCCAACTCCAGGAGGTTGACTATGAAATTTATGAGGTTGATTTTCTATGTTTTAGCTGTACACAGACTGTATATCCAGAAAGCTGGCAATTCGTTAGAGATTTCGATGAATATATTTTAAAATGTGTTATTGTTTCAATACTCTGTACAAAGTTGCTCAATTGCAGATCTTTATCACCTCTTCTGCTAGACAGGGCATTCCATTAATAAATTAAGTATGAAAGGTCATTGTTAATGATTAGAAAGTACCTCATCTCTTTAGGATGTAAGTTTTGAATGCAACTCACAAAATACATGTATTCCCAGTTTTGTTTTGAGCATTAAATTGGAGACTGGAGAGAATCAAATTTTTTTTTTTTTTTGGGGGGGGGGCTGTGTAATGTATGTTGTGCACATGATTTTCAGTTTAAAGAAAAATGATAATACTTAAATTAACCATTCATTTCCACTTTCTTTGTCTATGTCACATTATAGAAAAGCGGATGATATAAGGCCAATTCAAATTCAAACTTTGAAATTATCACACTTCTTTTGCATCTTCCCAAGGTATCGTTTCTAATCTAAGAGAAACTTGTGTTCATGCTGTTCTGTTGGAGTGGATCATTGAAAGTACAGAAAATTTAATAAACATCTTTGCATTCTCCAAAATAATTTACTAAAAAAAAAGGAAACATGTTCTTGTCAATGTACTTCACTTTGAATGAATTTTTTTTAACTCAATGAACATTTTCTACCTTCCCCGACAAATTATTTACTTTTCTAAGGGAAACTTGTATTCATGCCAATCAGTTGAGTTTTGAGTTGACACTATATTGGTGTGGATTCTGCAGGCTCATTGATGAGTGACTTGATTGAAGGTTCATGTACTTTGCTATATTTGCATTTTGTTGATGGAAGATCTATTTTTTTAATAATAAAAAAAAATCAAACATATCTATCCAGCCAATGATTTGAACCTTGTCCATTTGAAGTGCAGTGTCTTTTCCTGCTGATCTACGATAACTGGATTCTTCTGAGTGTGCTCTTACAAATAAAATAGTTATACCCTGCACTCATAATCATGAATACTCATGTTTAATTCAAGTTACCTCATAAATATTCATGAGCCTGCAGAATATACACCGGTATAGTCTCAACCATTCATTTGGAGTGGGTTCTTTGAAAATTCAAAGAATTAAAACATATTTTGTATTTTTCTAAGAAATTGTTAACAATTCTAAAGGAAACTTGTATAGTTCAGTTTGAGTGGGTGATGGATCCTAGAATATTCAAAGAAATTGCAAAGGAACTATCCTGGAAACAGTGACTGGTAGCAAAAAAACAACACTAGCTGATCAAAGGCAATCACTTTATTTTTCATCGGATTGTCAGAAGAAAAATAAGAAGCGTTCACCATAGGCCAAGGTTCCCGTGTGAATTGAATATTTTCAGGAACCATTTGGCATTGTTACAGAATATATATTTTTATGAAAATTGTGCCTTGCTTGTTGAGATGTAAAATCATGAATTATACTTGCTACTATAAAAAGTAAATATTGTTTCATATTTGTTAATTGCAATAAAGAAGATCAAATGAAAGTCAAACAATTTCTTTGTTAATCATTTATCTCTACATTGATTTATTAAGATTGTATTCACACAAATAACAGTGAAAAAGTGAAAATATAACTCATTTCACAAGAGGAAATCAGGAATTATTTTATCTACAAGGACAACAGAATTATCCATTCTTTGAAATATATTTTCTCATTCATAGTCACCAACCACAAACATTTGTAGTCCTAAAATACATGTTATATTGTAAAGATCTTCAGATCACCATATATCTAAAATTAGACAGACAAGATAAACTCCAATATTCCTCACTCTAACAGGTGCATAATGCTAAATTTAAGGGGCCAGAATCAGCATGTTGAAACAAAAATAATGGTTGGTGTGCTTTCTCTCTGTGGGTATGAAATCAGATAGAACACTGATGAAATCTCACTTCATAATTTCAAGCATAGTAAATGTCAATCGCAAATATTGCAGTGTTTCACTGATCCCCCCCCCCCTCCTCTATCTCTCTAATTAACTGGAAATATTGAGCTTCGACAATCCTCCATACAAACTGTGATTCTAATTGCCTTTTCAATTTGTGTTCTAAAACTTGTTTGCCCTCCCAAAATTAAAGCATGAAAGAACATTGAATCGAATTAAACATAGGAAACAACATGTCTGTATGTTGTATCAATATTGGTAAAGTCTCTGGTATACATATATGCTTCATAAATAGCACTATCATTGTAATTATCAATAGATAAGTTTAAAGCAAGATACATTTATGAAATACTAGTACAATATAAATTATGACAATGTGGCACCAAATGGTGTGGACGGAAGTTATATTTTCTTAGCATAACAGTCTGACATATTAAGCAAATTGATTGAATTGATATATTAAAACTCAAATATATTCATAAATACTATTTCAACTACTTAGTACTCACAATACTAGTATATGCAACTGAAAACTTCAAATTTTCAAACAATATCAATCTCCTTTGTCTAGATCTAGCCTCTTTAGATTTTAGTCATGTAAACATCAAATGAAATGATTTTCGGTGATGACACCAACCTATTTGTAGGCATGAAATTTCTAATCTGCATCTGATTGGACAAGAGCAACATTGTCAGTGAAAACCATTTTAGTTAAAATGCTCTCCTGCTATCAATAGGTGCATTACACTTTAAATATGCTGAGTAATAGTGTAAAATACAATGCAAAATACTGTAATTAAGAGTAAAGCACCAGGCCGAAAAATGAACTGTCCAAGTTTTAGATCTTGGTTTGATTCTCTTGAATAAGGCTTATTTTTTTGTCACATTAGCACATGAAGTAAGACCGTGTCTTCGATGTAAATTGTAATGAATAGAAGAGATGGAAGCAATAAAACTAGAACCAAATGAATCTGTGCATAGCTAGACCCCATTAAAGGGGTTATTTTTGAAGTTCTAGGAGCAACACTTTAATATTTCACAATACTCTAATTGGTGCTAAATATATTCAAATATATAGATCTTAATATGAACATACTACTTTCTCTAATATGGGCATGTGATGTGTGTAAATAAATGGCTTTACACTTTGTACTAATGTCTAGGACTTGTTCATTTTGTACGAGTTTACAAAACAAGCTTTATCCATAACACAAAGCTTACTATTAGCTATAAATTCAAATTTACAATTGATTGCTAATAATGGCTATGCAATAAATCATGAAATCCAACTCTTAAGGTCGATTTGCAAAGTTGCATTGCCGATCTTAATATATAAAAGGTTGGCACCTCGCATGAATTCAGACCACAAAATACAATGAATTTGGTTTTCCTTATCTTTCAGAAGAAATTTTACAATTTATATCTAATTTTTTTTTTTGCTTCTTGAAAAACATTCGACAGATTCAGTGGATTTTTTAGAAGTTCCCTCGGCCCTCATACAAAGAGATGTGATCGATCCAATCAACCACGACTATGGACGGCCAGCAATGTCAACATCTAAAATGCAAATTTGTTCAAAATATTTTCTAGATATGATGTATATTCATACATTGCATTCATCATTCTCTTGAAGATTCAGTGTGATTATCTATGTGTACTATTAAAGGAGACAGCAAATTTCCTGTTGGAAAAATCATGGTATGGATGGATTTCCAAACAGTTGAGATTGATTGGATCAATCGTAACTCTTTGTAAGACGGGACCCAGGGGACCATTTCATGAAAGTTGTCAGCACTGACAAGGATGTCTTTCTCCGACAGTTACCATAGTAACAGTCAGAGGCCATACCTTTTCAGCCAATCAAAAGCATGAATTCCATTGAAATAGTGAGCACTGACAATTTAATCAGTGTTGACAACTTTCATGAAACACCACCCTGATCTTATGAGCCATTGACAGAGGAAATAAATACCATTGATAAGTACCGGTGGTAACACTACACATAAAAAAAAAATCCAATAAAATAAGATGCTCAATTAACATGGCATGAAACGATATGGTTTATTTATTCCTACCGAATTCATTAACATTTTACCTCACAATCTATTTCACCTTTCTATATTGGATTTGAAGAAGTGACAATGAAAATTGAACAAAGCAATCACAATATATTACAGTTCAAGGTGATGTATAAATCTGCTATATACATGTACATTTGCACTAAAGTTCTCTGATCCTATACATCTATCAGGTCTAACCGATTGAAGTAAAATGTATATATTTAAATTAGCATTATGAAAACTTTGATTTAGCTTCATATAATGACAGTACACAAGACTATAGCCGTGTCTGAATTATCAGTGCCATTCAATCTTTCCTCCTCTGTTAAGGTACGAGTAAGAATGGGATCCAATCTCATGAAATCTCACTGCTGTTCACCTACAGGCAACGTCGCGGCCAACTTTGTGCATTGTGATGGGTGACCAGTCTTTATTATCCAATGATTGACATCCTTCTCTGCTTTGTGAGAGTCCAAGTCTGTGTGCGCAACAACCTCATAATCCCTGCCAAAGGGTGTTCTGTTAAAAAAGAAGAGATATTGATATCCATCATATAAATATGGGGGACCTCCCAGTTCAAAATCTATAAAAAAGTTGGTTAAATTTTGTTTAGTTTTTTTTTTAAGTTTGAGAGAAAAGATCCTAAGCTTGAGAATGGTACATGTATGTAACTTATTAATCTACAAAATGCCATTTTACCATCTGATTTGATAAATGAGAATTTCACAGAGAGAATTAAAGAACAAGGTGAAAACAAGGTCATATATGAAGTCCGGATGACTATTTGGCTTATTACAGAGACTCTTGCTTGACAATTTAGTGAGGATTTCGATCCAGGTGGCACATATTTGTAAATACCCAGTAGGTGAAGGTTACAAGCAATGGTCGATCTGTGGTGATGTTTTATAATAAGGAAAGCCAAAATCATTTTCTCAATCATATTTAGTTGTTTTAACTGAAATTATGATATGCAGATGTTGAAAACATCAATTCGGGATTAAAGTATTATATTTGCCACAATTCAAATGAAGTCGTTTGAAATATAGTGTAAATTTGGTAAATCATGAGGAAAACAATTTTGGTTTACACTTTGGCACTTCATAGTTCATAAAGTGGTTTGTTAAAAAAAAGCAATATGAAACACCTCTGGGGAGCATTTTATGAAATGACTTGGATGTCTTATCAGACAAAGCCTATTTTATTTGACAGTTGCCATTGTAACAGTGCTTCTCAACCAATCAAAATCAGGGAAGTTGTCAGATAAAAAAAAATGTTGATGAAGTGCTCCCTTGCACTCAAATAATTATGCTAATATTTGAAAATATGGCACAAAGGAAAATGAAATGGCTTAAAATAAGGAACCCCTTGATGTGATAGCTATCAAAAGAGCACAGAAAACATACCTTGTAGTCATTCCACTAATAACACAAAGACTCTGATTTGTTTTGCAGTGGTTGAAAACTATTTTCTGGTTTACCTGAAAATAATATGAAAGGAAAACATGTAAAATCAATGACTGAAAACCTTATATCCCTGAAGGGACTGATCATGATAGTAATAAGTGGCACTAAATGACTATCTAAGTGGTATATCATTAAAGGGGATGTTGCAAGAAAATATTTGCAATCAATTGCAAATTTCTGTGGCAAAATTAATTCCAGTGCATCAATGTATTTGTAATCAAACTAATTTGCAATCAATTGTTAGACATGAAAGATATAGGGATCCACATTATTATTAGATTTCCTTTGTGAAAGCCCTTATTAGCTGCAGATCCAGATTTTTTTTCCATAAGTGTGGTACAGTTGAAAACGAATACAAACAAGGACAAAATATAACAAGTAATCTTCATCATTTGGAAGAGTTGCAGCAGAATATTTATAAACTGGTAATGAAATATTCATAAAAATATATTTTGGTATGAATTTATGAATGTCCCCTGTACAGATGATTTCTTTCTTAACCAGAGTGTCTCAACATTTGAGTGAATGAAAGCAAAGTTACTAGTAAACTAGAAACACCCACCTGAGGCCCTGCAGAAAGTGTTGCATTTTGAACACAACTAACAAATCAAACTAAATCCATAATACTTGCATTTCGTTGAAAATAATGTGCGTTTAATTGCAACCTTTTTTGCAATGGGCCCCAGGCCTTGATTACCAGTAATAATGGCATGTAGAAAAAGTAGTACTAGTAACTTACAGGGACTTCATATCCTTCTGATTCCATTCTGATTTGGGGATTGAATGGAAGGATGCGCCATTCCGTCAGGTAAGGCGACTGGGATTCCTCAACAAACGTCACTTTCTGCAATCTTGACTTCTCCGCCGAGGTATGGAAAGACGCTCTATCACTTTGCATGTAAAGCTGTAGGGACAAAATTCAGATTGCCAATAAATGCACACAGTTCAAATGCTGCTTCTACTTCATAAAAAAATCCACTCAAGTTTGAAAGATTGATAAATCACTTTTCTTACGAAGTGTAACAAAGTTTTTTCTCTAAGCCCCCCCCCAAAAAAAAGGCAAAATGAGATGAAACTGAAACATATTTGAATACTTACATTGCCTCCTACACCAGGAAGAGTACAGAGTCTGAAGTGTTCGCCGTATTTGAGAGTGGTACCAGGTTTGGTACAATTATTTACCCTGAAAATAAATTAAAATCCAAGAGAATTACCTTGTAGATATAACTAAAAATTGGATTAACAGTCAAGTTTCTATGAATGATCAATGAAAAAACATTTGAGAGGACTATTACAGAAGTTGATACCACAGGGGCAACTACCTCCCTCCCCCCTCAAATTATTTTCAAATAGTGAAACAAGGGGGAGAGGGAGGAAAGAAGGAAGCTTATTTGTAAACAAGGAGAGGTCTGGGAATGTAACCCTGGAATACCTCTTCAATTCAATGGAGAAAACATCACCTTTAGGCCATCTTGCCCCCCCCCCCCATGACGCCACCCCCTATCAAAATATCCTGGCACAACTAAACTCGAGTCTCCATAAATTTGTTTGATGTTAGAGTTGATTAAACTAGGGTTTCGTCTATGAAAAATCACAACTGTTGGTGTGAGCTACGTGGGGTCCAGGGACTTCTTGGAGGAATTGAGTTCATTCAAGTGAACCATCAAATCGTGGAAGTCCACATTCACCCAAAATATAAGTCATATGTTATAAAATCATTTTCCCGTTTCATTAAATTCATTTCACATATTTCTCGCAATATTACTGATCAACTTCAACCTCGGGTCATGTACACATCATACAGACGTGATGATGGTCTGATTATATTGGGCAGTCACAAGAGGTTGAAGGTCACATATTTCCTTTTAAAAACAAACAGACACTCGTGCATTTGAGATTTTAAAGTTTTCTGATATTTCAATACCGGTACTTACGGTGTGATTACAAAGGTGTTCCTAACACAAGGATCAATTAACCTGCTTGCTGAGGCATTGCAGGTCCCTTCAAACTTCATGCTCTCGTGAATCTTGCTCTCTGACATAGCAACAGAGAGAACATTGTCTTGGCGCGGTTCCACTCCTGGCTGGGTTCTTACTTGGTCTGCATCAGCCAAGTTCATGATGACCACGGTGTCTCCATAATGAACATACCCATCCACACTGACCGACAACTCGCACTGTAGATCAGTAATGTTGTGTTAATATTAATTTTTTTTTTTTTTTTTTAGTTAATTTATGAACTATGAAGTGCCAAATGAGCAATTCCACATAATGGACATGAACATGACAATACAGTTTCAAAGAACACACTTTAAAAAACACTTTCCAGTATTCAAACAGATCTTGCAGGGTTTCACCATATATTTATGAAGGCAAGTTCACCCAAACAAAAAGTTGATTTGAATAAAAAAGGAAAAAATCAAACGAGCATAAATCACTGAAAATTTCAAAATCAAATGTAATAAGAAAGAAACAACAAAGTTTTGCTTCATTTTACAAATGATGATGATAATAACAATCATACAGAAAAAACACTCCTTATCGTTATTGTCATTAGAGATACAATGATCATTATTATCTAGGATTTTAAATCAGTTATCTTGGAAAATTTAACATCCATTGAATAACCATTACTACTATGACCAATAGATGATACAAGAATAAAAAAAATCAAGTTCTTATGCTGTATATATAAAATCAACAATTTTATGTAAAAATACCCTCCCCCCACTCATTCTGTGTGAGCCATATGTAATATACAAGTTCAATCTTTTCATCCAATCATTTCCATTGAATCCATTCTCAATAATCCAAATTTGTAATGCATTCCTGAAATCTATCTATAGGCAAAGTGCATATTAGATGAAATTTTAATGAACCAGTCGAGTTCACCATCTAGCTCATCTGATGCTACTGTCTGGAGAATTATATCATGCATAAGTTATGAAGGAAAAAATGGGTGTGCGTGATCACAGCCACATCAGGTGTATAGTTTTGCATCATCTTGCATGCATTGTTCTTTGATGAAGAATTGCATTACACATGCATGTAATGTCCATATAGTACTAGTAGTGTTATAAGTGGATTCTGAACATTAATATTCCAGCAGTCAAAAGTAAACATACCCAGATGTAAATTTCAGTTGAGATTAAAATCATCTTCATGTCATGGGTTCATCATGCACAAAAGATGCCTAATAAAACTGCAATGCACGACTGATATTTAAAGAAATCTGAGTCAAAAATTCAAAATGGTGAAAAATCTTAGATTTCAGGCGTTTCATGCAAGGCCTATGCATTTTTAAAATTTAGCCTGATGAATATTTTTTTAATGTCTGCGAATTAAGTTTGGACACCCCATCATACTTACTGGCTTTAAAATGGTGCTCTTTAGTTGAGCTGCCTTTTGAATGAGTAGTTCTCCTTTGTCTTTCTTATCCAGAAAATCTTTTACCATGTCCTGTAGGGGGTAAATACAGAACAAGCAGAGCTTACAAATAACATGACACACACAAAATGACAAATTCATTTATCATTCAATTCAATATTGTCGACTTCACTTCAAGGAACTTTTTAAGGAAAAAAACCAGCGACTTACTTCGGCTGTCGTGCAACTCCCACTCCCTGGTTTATCTGAACTTAATACATAAACATATGGCCATTGAGTCCCTGTACAGATCGAGTTAGAACTTCGGTCTCTGTAATTGGTGAGTGGAGCCAACGGAGTTCAGCGGAACAACCAATATAACAGAGACCAAAGCTTTTGGTCTAGACTAGGCCTACTCGTTAGTTATCTAGACTATTTCAAATTTTTTTGATATTTTGGGCACACTTATTCATAAAAATATGGTAGGGGGTCCTAAAGCTATGCACCACTCATTGCGCATGCATGCAGTTTTCAATGGCAAATTTATGCGCACTCTCTATGTGGAACTGTGACTGCAGAGTGACAAACGATTCCTATTCAATTTTTTATACACAGGCTGCGGTAAATCTATACCCAGGGAAAACCCACAACTGTTTGGAATTTTGATGTTACATTCACTTTAATTTAATATTTTCCTATAATAAATGAACATATTTTATTTAGAAATTGAGGCACAGGAAATAGATCTAATAATTTTAAATACTATTTTTTTCATGATAAATCGAGTGCGTAGCTTTAGCCTTAGGACCCGGTTTCACGGTTTCTATGTTGAAAAGCTCCAGCTGGAACATCACTCAACTTGGAGGAAATAGAGGTCGGCCAGAGAAGACCATCCTAGTCAAGCTGGAGACTTATCAATTTGTTATTAAATATTTGTGAGTTGGTTATAGAAATTAAGTCATATGGGAGGGTATTCCAGTCCCTTGCCATATTAGGGAAGAAGGATTTCTTGTAGTAATTAGTTCTTGAGAATGGTATTTCGAGGGTCAGGGAGTTGAATTTCCTTGTACATGCTGCGTTCGGATCCCTTCTGTTGTAGCTCAGGTGCTCTTGAAGCGGTAGGCTGACATTATTATGGATTATCTTATGCATCATGGTCAGTCTGCTCACCTGCCTTCTATGTTGAAGGGTGGGTAATTCCATAGCTTTGAGCATGGCTGTAACAGAACTCTCCTGGCTGTAGTTGTTGGTGACAAACCGCGCAGCACGTCTCTGGACTGCCTCCACCTTAAGGATGTTACTTTTAGTGTGGGGATCCCACACAGAGCTGCAGTACTCAACATGTGGGCGATCGAGGCTTTTGTATGCTTGTAGCTTTACTTTCTGGGAAGCGTTTCCAAGATTACGACGGAGGAAGCCTATCATGCTATTAGCTTTGGAAACTGCTTTATCAACCTGTGTGTTCCATTTCATATCCGATGATAGAGTTACTCCAAGGTATCTGTGCTGGTTGGCAGTCTGCAGCGTCTGGCCAGCTAGCTTATATGAAGATTCTATTTGATTCTTACAACGGGAAAATCTGAGAACACTACATTTTTCTGGTTTAAAGGACATTAGCCATGTATGAGCCCATTTCTCAAGTAGTTTTAAGTCCTTCTGCAGAATCTTACAGTCGACGGAGGACGCAATGGGTCGGTATATAATGCAGTCGTCAGCAAAAAGACGCACTTTAGACTGCAGGCCCACCGGTAAGTCGTTGATGTATAGCAGGAAGAAGAGTGGACCGAGGACCGTGCCCTGGGGCACGCCTGACCGCACTCTGACTGGCTTGGAGCTTATCCCTTGAAGAACTACTGACTGTTGTCTGCAAGTAAGGAATGATGTTATCCAGTTATATAGAGAGCCAGATATGCCGTAATGTTGGAGTTTGAGTAGAAGACGCTTGTGAGGAACAGTATCGAATGCTTTGGCAAAGTCGAGTATAACTGCATCTACTTGCTTGTTGTGTTCATTCGCCTCCCAGATATGATGAACTGTAGTGAGGAGTTGTGTTTCACAGGATCTCTTGGCTCGAAATCCATGTTGCGAGTCGTCTAGGGCATTGAACTTCTCTAAGTGATTGATAATATGACTGTAAATAACATGTTCAACTATTTTGCAGCAAACTGAGGTCAGCGATACCGGCCTGTAGTTGGCTGGATCAGTCCGGCTACCTTTTTTGTAGATTGCGGTAACGTTGGCTCGGGTCCAGGCTACCGGCAATCTGCCAGACTGTATGCTCAGGTTACATATCTTGGTTAGGATAGGTGCAATTTCAGCAGCACAGTTACGTAGGATAAAAGGGTGTATGCCATCGGGGCCAGGTGCCTTGGATGGTGAGAGCTTGTGGAGAAGCTTCAGAACTCCAGCCTCATCCACAACCAGCGGAGCGATGTCCGGGAGTTTGTCGACTTTAGGGATTGGTATGTTTGATGAAGGATGAGCATTTTCGTCTGTGAAGACGGACTTGTATTGGTTACTGAGCGCTTCTGCCTTGTCAGCCGCTGAACTAACCAGATGGTTCCCATTCCAAAGGGATGAGATACCCGATGTATCTCGACGTCTGTTCTTGATGAATGACCAGAACCGTTTAGGGTTAGAATGAAGAGCTTCGAATATAGAAGTAGACAAATATTCCTGCTCGGCCTTTCTGTTTTGTTTTTGAAATTCTTTCCTAAGTGATCGATAGCGGGTCCAAGATTTGTGTTGATTAGTAGACTTGGCTGTATAGAAAGCTCGCTGTTTCCTTCTGGACAGCTTCTTCAGCGGTCTCGACATCCATGGCAAATTGAACCTTGAACTCTTAAGTGCGGAAGGTATGAAATCATCCATTGCTTTGATCGTTGCTGAAAGGAAGATTTGCCAGTTACTTTCGAGAGAGTTGTTATCAGCTTCTGCCAAAAAAGTGGTTGCAAAGTTCTGTAATCTGGTCTTTAGACCGTCAATGTCAGCTTTATGAAATTTATACACCTTACGGCGTATTGACTTTTGGAAGATGGGTTTGAGGCTGGCAATTGATGTTAATATGAAGTGGTCCGAGATGCCTGGGTGTGTCTTGACTTCACTGAAGACATGTGGATTAGAGACCAACAAAAGTTGGAGTATGTTCGTAACGCAATGCACTTTGGTTTGGCGAGCATGGTTAACTTCATTAGCCAGTTGAGTAAGGGATAAATCACCTATGAGATTTAATAGTGTTGATGTAACATCTTCATTATAGTTACATTCCGATGAGGACCCCTTGTACTTGTAGTTGTACATCGGGCGGCGAAATTAAGAGGTGTTCGGAAAACACCACAGGATTTTCGTATTTGTGAGTAGATTTATTGTGGTATTTTCTTCTTGGTTTATGATCTTTGACTTTAGTCTAACTCTAATTTTGTGCCACAAATTAGTGAAATTTGTTGAAATGTTAAAATTGGCAGTTTTTATCATGACATTGACATTAATTTGTAACAAATTGCGTAACTTTACCCTGTTTAGCCTTGTTTAGGTCCCCCATCATATTATAAGGAACATTATCAATATCATTTAAAAATTTTATGAAATAAAAAGAAATTCATGATAAATCTTAAGTTCAATTTTTAGGTGCACAGACATAAATCAAAAGTATGCATGGACCCCCCCCCCCCCCCCCCCCCCCCGTCATATCGCACGGTGCATCCGCAGAGCAGCGGGCGGGTGGCCGGCTGAGCTCACTGGCGATGGCCGATGCCATGGCACGGCAAAGTCAGATTCTGAAAATATCTGAAAATGCAATTCTTACTTCTTCCAAGCAGGTGTCTTCATTCCAGTTGCCCACTCGCACAGATGGATTATATGATCGAACACTCATCTTGTAGAGAATTTGTAATTTCCTGATGTTCGAGCTAGATCTAGGTCCTAACGCAACAGTTCGTACCCGGCGGTATATGGTTTGTGATGTGCGGCTTTTCGAAACAAGTCATATGCCGCGCGCGCGGGCCGGCCGGACGGGTGCGCCATCCCCGGAGTCGTCCGGCTGTGAAGCCTTAGCAACCGGATCGAGAAAAGAGAGAGCAAGTGCAACTAGAGCTAGAGAGAAGGAGGGGGGGGGGGGGGGGGACTTGGAGGGGTTGGATCGAGGTGGAGGCCGGGGGTAGGGGAATCCAACATAGTTTGATTCCCTTTGATTTATTCAATTTTTGTGTGGGATGTGGCTTTCATTTCTTTTTAATGCATTTTACTTCAGTATTTTCTTAATCGTTCTTTCAGTGGGATTGGGCCCCGGGAATAGGCCTAAATATTTTGTTTCCATGTTTTTCGATCTGTGATCGGAAGTTATTTGTCAGTTTATGTTTGTAGGATGGGGGTCAGGTGTCCGGACACTTTATATTTTACAAGCCTTCTTTTTTGTCTTTGAATTACACTAAAAATTTGAATTCAATAGTTGTAATCATTTTCTATTTTGTTCTTTATAATATTTCCTAACATTTTGTCCGCATTTTGTACTAAAAATTGATGAAACTTCGCTTGTAAATTTTTCCAAATTACTTTCTAAAATTGATCGTCCGGACACACAACAACTGGGTATACCGTATAAGACTTTCATTGCTGTTTGTAAATGTTGATGTCACTAGATGACAGGAAGAATTAAATAAAAGAATTATTATTAAAAAAAAGTTGTTATAGTCGGACCTAAAAGTTAGGCTTTATATAACCGAATAACAAAATGGGCATTTTGTTAAATAACTTGAATTTGTAACTTGAAACAAAGTAGAAATTTTCTCTCTTTTATTTAAGTAGGCCCTGCTGGGGAGTGTTTCATGAAAGGACTTGTCACAAGTTTTATCCGACAAGTCCCATTTTATCCGACATTTACATAGGAACAATGCCTCTCAGCCAATCAAAATCAAGGAAACTTGTCAGATGAAAATGTTGATGAAACACTCCCCTGATCTATACTAGGCTCAGAAGACACAGCGGATCCGGGGGGGGGGGGGGGGGGGGGCAACGCGACCGCGACCCCCCCCCCCCCCCCGTTATTGGTGGCAAAAAAGGGAAAACTATAAAGGAGGGCAGAAAATGAGAAGAAAGTGAAAGGTGAATGAAACAAAGGGACTCGGGGGAATAATAGTAAAAGACAGGTTTCTCCTAATTGCTTGCTAAAGTCTGCATGTCAGGAAAATTTTACAAGATTTATTGATATAATTAAGCTTTGGGTGTTTCGTCCTGGAAAAAGCCCCCCCCCCCCCCCCTGTAACACTCCGATATTGTGACTGGCTTATAAGAACATGTTAAAATCTTCAGTATTATTTTCTCCGAACTGGCTCTCGATTAAGAGCTAAAAACATGGGGTTTTATTTTCAGGAGGGGGTAGTCCTGTACGGATTGAGTTTTAAGTACATTTTAGCTTTACCTTCAAGATATCTCACAGGGAATGAATAAATAATTCAAGCGCGAAAATGAAGTATATATATAGGGCCTACTTTATTCTAACCTGAAAACGGGACATAATCCAAAGACTGTTTGCAGGTCATTAAGAGAATATCTATCTCAATATACTGCGAGAGCGAATCGCGAGCTGAAAAAAATATATATTTCGACCTGGGCCCGTTTCATAAACCTTTTTATAATAACAAAGTTGCAATAACAGTTAAAAGCTACTGAAATTCTTCAATCGGATAGGCTGGTAGTATTTTGTTATAGAAATTGTGCATTTTGTTATTATAACAACTTTTTTTTATGAAACGTAGTCTACGGCCCCATCTTACAAAGAGTTGTGATTGATCCGATCAACCACAACTATGGAAAGTCAACATCGTTTACATATAACATGCATGTTTGTTCAAAATGTTTTCTAGTTACGATGTATTTTCATATATTCTACTTCTACTTCTGCAGGATCCATAAGTCATAAGTTTCATTTGCAAATGCCATTGTAATTATTTTCGACCACTTTATACTTTGTTCTGTTGAAAATGAAATAAAACAAGTTGAAATTGAAATATTGAAGAAAAAAAAAATCAATATTTAATAGTCCTCTGATCTCTATCTGTCTCTCATTCTCTTCCCTTTCTATACCCACAACACCTGCGTTTCCCTGTATCCACCCAATCTCTCTTTTTTGTCTGTTTTCCACTCTCATGCATGCAGTTTCTTTCTTTCCCCCTTCAGTTTCTTTCATTCGTTCTGTACATTTTTCGGGTTTCTTTATTCTTCCTTTCCGAAACCTTTCATTCTTTTTGTATTCATCTCCGTGTTTTTGTTAGTCTTTGAATTTCCACCAAGTTTTAATTTTAATAATTCCCACAAATATGCACATTCCACTATACTTCACCTCCTATGCAGCGGCGTAACAGGGGTCGGTGGCCAGAGGGGGCAAGAGCCAAAAATTTCCCGGTCATATCATGGAACAGGCAATGGCGTCATAAGGCAAAAATTTTTAGGGGGCGATATGGCGTATCGGGCAAATATATATACATGTATATATAAAAGCGAGCGAGCAAAAGTTTTTGACATAATGTTTAAAAGATGATATCATATTTCACCCTCCTCTCTTTCCTTTTTTCTCTCTTTTTTTGTACGCCACGGTGAACAGGATTTTTGTTATGATTGTGAGTATCAGGGCGAAGCTCTATATGCTCGAGGGGGCCGAGTATGGCGCTACTGGCAAGAAGTAGCTTAATATAGGTCCCGAGCGAGCGAAGCGAGCGAGATAAAAAATCACATTTTCATGAGATTCTAACATGAAGATAGATTTTAACGTGATATTCAGAAAAATATAATACACTTCCCTTTCTTTCCTCATTTTTTTTGTTTGGTTGTAGAACTTTTGGGGGCCATGGTCCAAACTCATCCATATAACAGTGCTTTATGGGTGGGGTCCAGGGCAGAGCCCCGGAACCTCTTGATATCAAAGCCATTTTAAACCTTACAGATGGCCACTTATTTTAATCAAATTGCGTGTATATTTATATAGCTTTAACACAACACATAAATTCAATACAGTTGTGTATCATAATCATCCAAATATTGTGAGGGGCACACCATAGCAAATGTGGGAAAATTTGTAAATAGTCGCCAGCGAGCGAAGCGAGCCAGAAAAAAAATGGCATGTTAAAATGAAATTCTAATTATGTGATAGATTTTTACATCATTATAACAAATATCATGTCATATCATTTTTTTTTCATTCATCTCATTTCGCTGCCTCCTTTATTTTCTTTTATTTCCCCTTGGCTGATGTGGAACCACCCCCGGTACGCCAGTGCTTCAACGTAAAGCTTAATGCAGGAAGGGTCCATATAGGGGCCCGTTATAGAACCCATTAAAGGTTACAGATGAAGAGCCCCCACTGCACGGGGTCTTGACTCTTGGAAAGAGCCTTTGGAGATTTAGCAAGTTTATGATAGACTTTCATACGACATTATGCTATATACCATCCATTTTTCTTCCCGCTCGTTATCTCAATCCTCGGCAGCCCGGTAGTGTACGTTATCTTGTCCCTATTCTTTATTTTCCAATTTAGATTTTGGCTAATTCCATTCTGCCTTTATTTCCCGCTTTTGTTTGCCTTTTTGTCATCTTTAATTTATTTCTCTCTGTCTTACTAATCATGCTAATGTATTTGTATATCGGGGCGAATTGTTCTTTCTCACTTGTTCTTTTTTCCTTCCTTTTCCCGTTATCTTTCCGTTTTCCCTTTTTTATGTTTTTTTTTGTTTTCTTTTTCCTTTCCCTTTCCCTTTTTTTTCTTTCCTTTCCCTTTCCCTTCCCTCCCCGTTTTTTTATTTTTCCCGTTTTTTTTATATTTTCCCGGTGAGCTCCGCCAGGGGGGGCAGCTTGCCCCCCTGCCCCCGCCTGTTACACCACTGCTCCTATGGTAGGCCTATACCTGGGAGAGCCAGGGGCGGATCCAGCCTTCGCCAATAGGGGGGGCCGGAATTTTTTTTCAACCATAATTATTTCCCCCAATCGGCCGCTCGAAGACGATTTTTGTTTGTTTCTTTGAAGGGGTAGTCCTAATAGTCACTTCTTAGCTTTATTCTGATAAATTAACATAAATATATGATATCATAGTCCTTATTTGAATAATGCAAGAACAATTTTTGTTGTTGAAATTTTATGTGTTTTGTCCTAAAATTTGAACATTCTGGACAATGTTAACATTCCTTTCCCTTTCCCTTCCCTCCCCGTTTTTTTATTTTTCCCGTTTTTTATTTATTTTCCCGGTGAGCTCCGCCAGGGGGGGCAGCTTGCCCCCCCTGCCCCCCGCCTGCTACGCCACTGCTCCTATGGTAGGCCTATACCTGGGAGAGCCAGGGGCGGATCCAGCCTTCGCCAATAGGGGGGGGGCCGGATTTTTTTTTCAACCATAATTATTTCCCCCAATCGGCCGCTCGAAGACGATTTTTGTTTGTTTCTTTGAAGGGGTAGTCCTAATAGTCACTTCTTAGCTTTATTCTTTTAAATTAACATAAATATATGATATCATAGTCCTTATTTGAATAATGCAAGCGTGTTTTGTCCTAAAATTTGAACATTCTGGACAATGTTAACATGAAAAAGATGTGTATGCACTATGCAACTAGATAAAAACTACGAATGCGAAGCGCGAGCAGAATTTTTTAATACACGTTTTGAACTGATCAAAAAGGTACCTGTTAAGGACTGCGGCTTGCAGTTAGCCATGAAGAAGTTACATATTTTAACAATCAAATAATGCGAGCGCAAAGCGTGAGCTGAAAATTTTTGACCTTTCTACTTAAAGAATGAAAAAAATTCAATCAATTTCTTTAATCGTGAACAGGATAGCTATATAACTAAACAATTGATGCGAGCGCGAAGCGCGAGCGGAAAATTTCGAGATTAAGGCCTAAAACGAGATACTCTATTCATGTTTTGTAAATCATGTAAAGGATGAGTAATTGGGGATCTTCCTTACACTAATAATGCGAGCGAAAAGCGCGAGCAAAAATCTTTTATTTACGTTTTGAACTGATCGTAAAGGTACCTGTTAAGGACTGCTTGCATGCAATTAGCCATGAAGACTTTACATATTTCAAAAATCAAATAATGCGAGCGCAAAGCGTGAGCTGAAAATTTTTGACCTTTCTACTTAAAGAATGAAAAAATTCAATCAATTTCTTTAATCGTGAACAGGATAGCTATATAACTAAACAATTGATGCGAGCGCGAAGCGCGAGCGACAAACTCCGAAATTTAGTCCTAAAACGGGACACTCTATTCATGTTTTGTAAATCATGAATAGGATGAGTAATAGGGGATCTTCCTATATTAATAATGCATGCACAAAGCACGAGCAGAAAAATGTTGATATTGTGATCTGAAACTGGATAATGATTGAAATAGAGAACAAGTTGCAAATCTGATGAACCATGCTCGCGTGTGTTTCAGATTAATACCTAGAAACTAGGCATTCTAAATATATCTTTTATCATGAAAATCAATAAAAAGGGGTCTATGTCAGCTCTATATTTCAAGCAATTTGTAGTAAAATTGTGAGGTGGATATGGGTCGTACTTAATAAACAGCTAATATTTTTCAATATTATTACTTTAAGTTTTGACAAGAGACCGGGACATCCTTAGGACATGTCATATGAAAATGATGATCTTCCTATTCCTCTTGCTAAGTGCGAGATGAAACAAAAGGGACAATTAATTACTAAATTATTTATCTTATTTATTAAACTAATATGCCTGATAAGGGCACGAAATCTGATGATATCATGGCCTGAAAACTGGACATGTCAAGAACTTTGGTAATTATGAATAAGATGCATGAGTGAACATATTTTTAACAATTAATGCAAGTGCAAATCGCGAGCCGAAACTTTTGATAGACTGTCATGAAATGTGGATTTTAAGAAGTTTGTTGTATAATCAATATTGAGACATAAATTTCTCGCCAATCAAAATGCGAGCGTGCAGCGCTATAGCTGATACGTTTTGACAATCAGACCTGCAAAGGGATATTTTGAAAACTTTATGGAATACACGAAAATAATATAGGTACCTGATAAATTAAAATTTGCAAGCGCGCAGCACGAGCAGAAAATATTAATATTCAGATCGTAAAACTGACATTTTTACAAATCACTTTTAAACAATCAATTTGTAAATCAAACAAAATAATGAAAGTTCGATTTCCGCAGCGAAATATGTTTTGTATATTGACTTCCTAACTTGATATTCAAGCTCCATATTGAACAAGATATATATAATCAACTAACAGACAATGCTCGCGCGAAGCGCGAGCGAAAATGTTATATAGTGAAATATGAAAGATTCTTTTTATTTTCTTTCACTTGTCTTCCTCTTCTTTTTTCTCTCTTTTCCCTGCTTTTTTTTTTCTTTCTTTTTTTTTCTTTTTTTCTTTCTTTTTTTCTTTTTTTTTTGCTCGCCAATAGGGGGGGGGGGGGGTGGCCTGGGCCCCTCAGCCCTCCCGTGGATCCGCCTATGGAGAGCAATGAGAGTGGCAAAGTCCCGGAGCAAAGTGTGGATTAAGGGGATGGTCCGGGCTGAAAGTATTTATAGCTTAATACAAAGAGTAGAATTCACTGAGCAAAATGCCGAAAATTTCATCAAAATCGGATAACAAATAAAAAAGTTATTGAATTTTAAAGTTTAGCAATATTTTGTGAAAAAACAATCGTCATGAATATTCATTAGGTGGGCTGATGATGTCACATCCCCACGTGTTCTTTTGTATTTTATTATATGAAATTAGGTTTATTCAATTCTTTTCCTCAAAGAACTCAAAAATTTGATTGACAACTGATTTAGTGCATTAGATATTTATTGCTGCAACTTATTTCATTATATTAAGGGAGACATATTATTCACACAATTATGAAATAATGAAAAAATTATGATTTTATGTAATAACATAAGAAAACGGAAAGTGGGGATGTGACATCATCAGCCCATCTAATGAGTATTCATGACGACTGTTTTCACAAAATATTGCTAAACTTTATACTTCAATAACTTTATTATTTGTTATCTGATTTTGATGAAATTTTCAGCATTTTGCTCAGTGAATTCTATTCTATGTATTAAGATATAAATATTTTCAGGCTGGACCATCCCTTTAATGCCTTGTCAAAGAACGCAATAGGCCGTTGTGGGATTCGAACACACGATCGACCCTCTGAGTACAAGGCGAGAGTCAAAACCACTATACCACGTCTCACACCTTCCATACTCTTAAACACTGGCGTACAGATGGGGAGCTTGGGGGCTCTTGCCCCCCCCCCCCAAAAAAAAAAATCTATCACAAACTTGGATTTTTGTAATAATTAATGTCAAAATTTATGCTCGCTCGACCATTTTTGTTAAGTTTATACGCGATGCGCCATGTCAAGCCCCCTTAAAAATGTTTTTCATTATGCCACTGTTTTTTTTTGGGTTGTCCGACAACAAGTTGTCAGATCTGACATTATGTTCATTCAAATAACGTCCTCTTTATTTCAAATCCACTTTAAAGATTGGAATATAAAAAAAATTCAGCTTGCGCTTTGCGCTCGCATCCTTATCATGATTATAAAAAGTGAGTAGATTGTCCCGTTTTTAAGTTTAAACCTAAAAAAAAAAGCTCGCACCTCTCATTTGAAATAATTGTTTATTGGATATGTATCTTGTTGAACGTCCATAGACTAATTTTTTCCAGATCGAGATATAAAAAAGAATTCAGCTCGCGCTTCGAGCTTGCATCAAGCTAATTTAGATATACCTTTCCTGATCAATGGTACAAAAGTGCTTGGAATGTCAAGCTTTCAGGTCAGAAAATAAAAAAAAATTCAGCTTGTGCTTCGCGCTCGCACTATTTAGCTTGTGAGATACATGTATGTATCCTCCTGATGAGGTCCCTTTTCCTACTTTTAGGTAAGTATATAATTTCAGCTCGCGCTTCTTGCTCGCTTTAATTCAGAGAACATCCTGATCATTGGTACAAACACGTGCTTAGAAAGAGTAAAGTTTGTAGGTCATATATTTATTTTAAAAAATAAGCCCGCGCTTCGCGCTCGCATTATTTGGTTATTGAGATATGAATTATGTTACTCATGAATCACTGCAAACAGGCCCCCTTTTCTGTTTCCGGGTCAATATATTACAAATTTCAGCTTGCGCTTCGCGTTCATATTAATTATTTATAGGGCCTAGATGCTCATCTTGATCACCATTACAACTTGCTCTGAGCCAACTTTGTTGTTGTGTTGGCAAGCGACGGAGTTCCGCAGAACCCACGCAGGGACACCCCTGGTTATGGGACTGTGAATACATAATATCCAAATATATTTTGAGCTTGCATGCCCTTGCATTATAAGCGGTCGATCAGGGAAAATGTGGATGTGATTTTTTCTGCCCCTCCCCCTCTATTGACTAAAGCTGGATCCGTCCCGGGAGTAACCACTGATCTGTACCGTATTATAATAATTAGATCAGTGGGGGTAACGGAACTAATCATAAACTAGAAAGGTTCACTCTAATATATATGGAACCCCCTCATAGAAAATCCGGTTCCATGACGTTTGCTCCGGCGCGGGCTCCGGCAATATCGGCGGCCATCTTGGATTTTTTCATGAAAATAAGTTATTTCCATATTTTTTCCACAGACAATGGGAAAATCTGAAATGAATAAAATTTTCACTATAATAATAATAATAATAACAAGTATTTCTAATGCGCACTTTCTAATGGATCATTACTCAAGGCGCTACATATTAGATAAACAAAAACATTGGAAATAATCACAATTAAAATCATCAAACATAACATTCATATGAGGAAAAGACATGGCCTTCACTATTATTTAGATAGTAGAAATCGATTGCAATCGTTATCTGGACAGTCCGATTAATATTTTTTTGAAAAAAAAAGAGAATTTATGCCAACATTTTCAATGTTTTTGGTCAAAAATTTGCATGGATGTGGATGTGCATTGATATCTTTCTATTTTATAATAAACAACAACTTATGCAATATTTTATCAGCATTCGAAACGAATGAGGGTATATTAACGAGAATATTGATATGTATTACTCGATATTGCGATAAAAATCACCAAAAAGCAACATCCGTGTCCTAGTCACACAGTAGCTGGATATTCAGAACAGAAAAGGGGACACCCGGTGGGGACACTTTAAAGAGCATCTGCAAAAACAATGAGCGCGATGCCCGATCTGAAAATTGACATTTTATGGACTGTTTTAGGAACTTATGAAGAGCGTATACTTATCTCATCATTAAACAAAAGCGAGCATGAAGTATTTGTTTTTCATATATTCAGACCTAAAAATTGACTTTTTAAACATTTTAGTAGGCCTCATCATGAAAAAAGATGCGTAGGGCCTATATCACTTAATTAAAGAATGAAAACTCGAAGGGCGAGGAGAAATATTTATATTGAGTTGAAAAGGAAATGTTTTAAGCGCTAGATCTATATAATCCTCTTAGACTGGGATAATGTATCGCATTGAATAGTCAATGCTTGCAGTGAACACATAGGCCTTAATAAGCAAATTATGTTTCATCAAATTCTGAAGAAAAAAAAATCCTCTCAGTTCCAACTACGATTCTCTTTCTTTCCCTTTTTATCTCTTCTCCGATCTCCTCCCCCATGTTTTTTTTGCCAGTCGATCGTAGGAGGGGGGGGGGGAGGCAGGCCCCCATATTTACGCCATTGATGTCGTGAGAAATGGTAACAATTTACCAGGGACCTGAGAAGCGGGGGTGCTGGGGGTGCTGAAGCACCCCCAAAAATTATCCTGGGGGTGCTGCGTGTATTATTTTCCATAGGCAGCACCCCCACGAAATTAGGTTCCCCCTGTATTTTTTTTAATATGTTATAATGTACATAATTATCACATCAGGCAATCGCAAATCATTTGTATAGTCTTTCACATATTCCAATAACATCCCTCCTATATAACGCGACTCAATCAAGCTCCAGCGGGGCAGCCACTCCACTCCGATACAGACGTAGTCGCGCGCAATACGTGATACACACTGGGGTGGTTGAAACTTCCAGGGGGGTGTTTCATCAATATTTTCGTCCGACAACTGTCAGCGCTGACTAAAATTGTCAGCGCTGACAATTTAGTCAGCGCTGACAAAAATTCGTTTCATCAAACTCTCGGAGCTCCTCTGACTATTGTCAGAGAATTTTTATTTTACAAATCGTCTTGAACGAGGTTCGCTGACTAATTAGGCCACGCCCACTCCCAAAGTCGTGAAAAAGATGTAAAATTGATTGATGTTTTCGCCACGACGATTCGAAATGAAACGAAGAAATGAGAAGAAGCGAAGGTCCTCGTAGAGGTGAATGAGGATTTTACCGTAAGTAAAACCCTTCAAAATGTCGTTCATATTGTATGTAAGGTGATTGAATTATTCGTTGTGCGTGATTATCAAATGAATTACAAGAAAAGAGGATCTTCTGGCAGGACCCCTGTCGATACGATCGGTGAACTTGACAGTACAAAATCCAGTCTAGTCCCATACCCGTGTTTCTGTGTCTGTAGAACTATCTCAGGTCCAAACTAACGACACGGCTAGCGGCTGTCACGTTTATGATCCGCACATGGCTGCAATGTTATAAATTTTGCAAAGAGAATTCTTTATATTGTTCTACCTTTATGTCATTCTATGTTGCAAATCATATTTTTTCATTTCCTTTGGTTTTGTAATAATTTTGTTGCTCGGTGTAGTCGGAGATTGGCTTGATCACCAGGCAAACCAGCGTGTGCAATTGTAAATGTACACATATCCAATGGGGCCATCCTAATTCTGTGTTACAGAAATTGGAATTGAACAGGAGCTAAATCACATGGTAATAATAGTGTGAGTGGTAAATTTGTAAAGTGGATGTTCTCAACTATTAATGTAGGCTTAGCCTTAGCAAGTCACAAGTCGAATGAAGTGAAGGCTCTCGACAGCTGTCGAGGATTCGGGCGGGGGGGGGGGGGGGGGTGATGCGATTGTGGCAGAGGTGCGTTCACACCCAATAAAAATTAAAATCTAGATATAAAAAAATTATTAGATCTAAGTTTTAAATAGTGCAACCGGCCCGTGGCCGTACTGGTATAGCTTATAGGCCTAGATCTATCTTAAATTATCTTTGACTTTGCGCACCCAAGTGAAATGAGCCATTTCATAGCTCCCTTTAAAAAAAAATATTGATCGTCCAATTTGGGGGAGACGAAATAATGCTCTTCATTTGTGTGCGATTATGAAGTTTGTTTGGCTTTTATTTTTCTAAGTCAATTTTTTAGACAAATTACTATTTAGCATGAATCTGCAATAGCATCGGTGTTATTGGGGTAAATAAATTAAATTATTGTTGATAATGTCTCTTAATCTATTTTTTGAAAAATACTGTCGTACCACATAAAGTTAGAGTCTAGTCATACCTAACCTTAAATAGCATGTAAAGGTTAAAGGTCTCTTCATTAGAAAAAAATATAGGAGAATATGGAATGGATCTCATCAATCCCAAGTATTTTTCTGCCTTGAATCTCATATTAAAGTTCCATTGAACAAAGGTCACAGTCCAGAAATAGTTGACAGTTTGATGGTTTGATGGGGATGCAATTTGCTGCAGTTATGAATTAGGAGCCTATTCATATTTTTTATTAATTTGATTGTGGCTTTTAACCGGCAAGGTATCCAAGCGCTATTGAGTTAGAAAAAAACTTTTATTTTTATTTTTTAATTAAAAAAAAAAATTATTGAAAAAGCTGTTTTACTATTTTGTATGGTTAATGTGTTAATTACCGTCTTGTTTATAATCAAGTGAAAATTATATGAATTAACAAGGATAAATTGTTGACCAATTGTTGGTAAATTCTATAAATTTCAGGATAATAAAAGAAGAAAAATGATTGGTATATTCGATCATTCCCCTTTATGAAATGTCAACAATATTCATTGAAAGTGCAGTATTTTTCAATGATCACTGTAAATCTACATATTTTCTTTGCTACATGTATAACAATGTGATATTATTAATATTTTAATTTCAGACTATGGACATTTGAACAGTATGCAGAAGAAGACGGATCTGGAACTAGAAAGCAAGGCTCTGACTGGTCTACTACAGCAAGGAATGTGCCATCGGCCAATTTGATGAACATGTGACAGAAGATTTGGCAATGGGTGAAGAAATACTGAGATTGAAATGCAACCACAGGTAACATGTAGACTAGTAAAATGCGATAATGATTAAAAAATAATGAAGGATATTGTTTTGGTTGCAGAATGTAAAATCATAAAAACCCACATCAATGACAATGAAATCGGACTGTGACCGGATTTTCTATTTAAAGTCAGTTTGAAATGCAAACATTACATAAGCATGAAAGACATAATAGATTCAATATATTTTGCATGTTAGCTGCAGGGTCAGCAGAACGGTTTTGAAAGTGAGGGGGCTGAGCCGAAAGGGGGGGGGGCTGACCAATGCAAAAAATCATAAGCAGATGGTCAATTTTACATTTTTGTACATGGTTTTGGAAAACAGTGCGGGGGCTGAAAAATATGAAATGACCATCTGGTTACGATTTTTTGCATGGTCAGCCCGTTCACTGTAAAAACCGTTCCGCTGACCCTGCAGCTAACATGCACCCCCCCCCCCCCGCCGGTTTCCGGAGCCCCTGCTCTCACCCCTCAATCCAACTAGCACTACTTGCTCATGTGTATGTACATACAAGCTACATTGTGAGGAATAATTTCACTTTTTAAGTTTCTCAGCCAGAGCATATGTCATTTTTACTATTGTTTGTATTTTTTATTAACATAATAAAAACTTGAACCCTTTATTTACCCCCTTCTATATGAAACCTGGTAATCGAAAGATGTTTTATTTCCTGTTTTTAGACATGTACATATACATGTGAGAAGAAATACCAGATTATGGCAAATATTTTAATTAGTTATTTCAATACTATTTTTCCTTCAGGTGGAGGCTTCAACCAAACTTTTCGGACAGACATGAGATACAAAGTTACACAAGTATAAATGGTTGAAGGTTTAGGAGAGCCAGACAAGAAGGCAGGAAATGTGATGTCACTTGTAAGTTAAAACACTCTTAATTATGACTGCCTCACTTTGGCGAAGAAAGTAAAGTCACATTAAAAAAAATATTAAATTACTGGTACTGCTCTCTTCTTTATTTGTTCTACTCAAATATTTGAAAACAATGACATCTATAAGTGCTTAGATGCTTAATTGATTAATGGTGATATTTATTGGACAGTTGTAAAACAACCAATATCAATCAATGCTAGATGGTGTGACTTGCTTTCTATTGCCAAAGTAGTAAATGAATGTTCCATTGTTCTGCATTCCTATTAGACCCCCCCCCCCCCCGCCCCATCACCATCTGCTTTGTATGGGAGTAACACTGGAAGATTACCCCCCCCCAAAAAAAAAAAAAAAAAAAAAAAAAATTATATCTCTTGTAGGCCTGTATAAATGTAATGCCTACAAAAGCAGTCATGAAACCTCATTAATTCAAATGATCTTGGTAGGGGGGGGGGTGCCTCAGGATCTTGCCTGTTGATTGTGCACTCGCTTCAGAAATCATGCTGCTGTTCCTGATGTTGTTTTTTTTTTAAATTTAATATGATAACATGACTCTTGCATGAAATCAGCATTTGGCTCAAGAAATAAAGACCAAATGTGATAATTTTGGATTTTGACTCCCTTTCTTTGGTAAACCAATGAGAAAAACCCAAGTCATTAAAATCAATTGTGTATAAAAAAAGAGGAAATTTTAATCATTTTCTTATGCATTTCTTTGTTATTAACTTTTTTGTTTTCATTGTTTAATAAGGCTTTGGTGACAATATTTTAACCATTTAGAACTTAAAGTTCTTATTTCAAACATTAGAAATAAAAAAATGTTTTAACAATGATAATTAAATTAAGAATAAATGACTGATATCAATAATGATGGAAATTGATATCTTTATTAATAAAATATCACATGCTCTATAAATTAAATCCATTTCAGTTACTTCCATGAACATGGACAGCAGCAGGAGCAACAACAGCATCAGCAGCTGAAACTACAACTGCAGTAAGAGATGCAACAACCACACCGACAACATCAACAGCAGCAGGAGCTCCAACAATCATGCAGGGAACATCGGGCGCAACATAAATAACTTCATCAAGAGATGCAACAACCACAGTGGTAAACATCAACAGCAGTAGCAACAACGACAGTAGAAACAAAGCAAACAGCAAGGATTCTAACAAGCAATCATACAAGCAACAACACAAGCGACAACATCAATAGATGCCTCAGGAGATGCAACAGCCACACTCGTAAACAGCAGCAGTAGCAGCGATGACAACAGCAACCACACAGGCACCACCTTGAGCAACATCAGTAGCAAAAATAACTAATTGCACCAGGAGATGCAACAACCACACCCACAACACCAAGAGCAGCAAAAACAAACAGCAATTCCAGCAATCACGATGACAACAGCAGCAGCAACACCAACAACACTAATGAACATTGAAAAAACTTGTACAAAAGTCAATGAGGTCGCATTTTTCAGACATTATCAGACATTATTGATTAAAAAATGCACAATGATTTATTTGGGTTAAAGAAAATTATGTTTGAAAAAATGTGTACATTTGAAGATGTTTCCTATGTATTGATTGATATAATATAGTTTTAAAGATGAAAATATTATTCTTGAAATGTCTACTTTTTATTTGTCATTGACTAAAAATAAATACATTTTCTTTGAATTTTCTCAATGAAATGAAAAATAAGCAATTTATTAAAATGTTACATTCAAAATCAACTGAAATTGATCGATTTTAGCTGCAAAGGCCCTCAAAAGGCTGATTAGTCGGTGAAAATAAGTTTTGTCGGTAGGTGAAGGCCACCGACGAAATTAGTCGGTGGTTTCCAATAATTTGTCGGAGAAAATCACCGACAAATTTTGATGAAATGGAATTTAGTCGGTGATGGCAAAATTGTCGGTGAAAATGAAATTAGTCGGTGAAAATCACATTTAGTCGGAGAAAACCACCGACTAATTGTTTGATGAAACGCCCCCCAGGTTTTATGTCGAATCAAGTGAGCGCGCGCCCGACCGCCCGTGTATTGTATACAAAAATTACAAGTAATAGAAATCAAATTTCACAGTCTTTTTTTCGCCCTGCCCCATGGCCCTACGGGCTGGGAAGCGGGGGTGTTCGGGGTGAAGCAACCCCAAAATTTGGGGGTGCTGCGTGTGTTATTTTCCGTATATATAGGCAGCGCACCTCCTGGAAATCTAGTGGTATGATAAATGACAGAAATGTAATGAAAATGAACGACGTTTTGTAGAACCCCCCCCCCCCCCCACTTCAGAATTTTCTGACACATTACTTGAAATAGTGTTTAAATTCACCCTCATTCAGATCGGAATATCAAATGTTTTCTGCTCGCGCTTCGCGCTCGCATTATTGATTTTTATCATAAAAAATGTATTTAGAATGCCCAGATACTATATAGGTCTAACTCTAAACACGCGCACGCATGTTTTATTCAGATACGCAGCTTCACCAGCTTGATTTGGGGGGGGGGGGTACTCCGGGCTGAAAATATTTATATCAAATACATTTTATCATAATAAATAAATTTTATCAAAATCTGATAACGATTAGTTAAGTTATTTAATTCTAAAGTTTAGCAATATTTTTATGAAAATGGTGATATGCATGTCGTCATGAATATTTAATAGGTGGGCTGATGCTGTCACATCCCCACTATCCTAGCTGTTCCTTGTGGAATCAAAATTGTTTCATTTTTTTCATACCAGAATGAATGATATGTCTCCCTTATAATGAAATAAGTTGCAGCAAAGAATATCTAATGGACTAAATCAGTTGTCAATTCAACTGTTTTGGTTCTTGAAAGGAAAATATTGAATAAACCTAATTTTATATAATAAAATACAAAAGTGGGGAATAATGCTAATCTTTAAAATGCAATAACTGTGATTCCTTGTCTGATTTTAATCAAATCTTTATTCTTATGTTCGTCTGAGTTTTCTTTATCTGTTCAAACCATTTTACATTCAGTGTGGAGTTTCAGATCAGAATATCAAAAAATTTCTGCTCGCGCTTCGCGCTCACATTATTAATTTAAGAATATATCCAATTACCCATCATTTTCTTGATTTACAAAACATGAATGGAATGTCCCGTTTTCAGGTCTGAAATCTCAATTTTGTTTCCGCTCGCGCTTTGCGCTCGCATCAATTGTATAGTTATATACCTATCCTGTTCATGATTAGAAAAGTGCATAAGATGTCTCGTTTTTAGGTTTGAAATCTCATTTTTATTTCCGCTCGCGCTACGCGCTTGCATCAATTGTATAGTTTTATACCTATACTCATCATGATTAGAAAAGTACTTAGAATCTCTCGTTTTTTTGGTCTGAAATCTCAATTTTGTTTCCGCTCGCGCTTCGCGCTCGCATCAATTGTAAATATACCTATCCTGCTCATAATTAAAAAACGTGCTTAGAATGTCCAGTATTTAGGTCGGAATGTCAAATTTTTCAGCTCGCACTTCGCGCTCGCATTATTTGATTGTTGATATATGTATCGTCTTCATGGGTAACTGCAAAACAGTCCTTATAACACGTCCCTTTCGATCAGGCCAGAGCGTATATAAAAAAATATCTGCTCGCGCTCACAATTATTATTTGTTACATACGCATCTTGGACCACAAACATTGCTCAAAATGATCAATTTTCAGGACAAAATACATGAAATTTCCACAAAAAATAGCTCGCGCTTCGCGCTCGAATTATCTAATTATGTATTTATGTTCTTTTATAAGAAGAAAGCCAAGAAGTGACTGTCATATATATGTATATTTATATATATGTGTGTGTGTGTGGTATGTGTAATTATGTTAAACTCAATTGTGTCTGTCCCCCCCCCCCCCCCACCTCTGAGGAGAGATTTCAGCACCCCCACTGAAAAAATCGTTCCCAGGTCCCTGCAATTTACCCGATGATTCCATGTAAGTTCACAACTTCGAATGAGAGAAGAGACAATTTTCTCTACCACTATTTTTTTATCTCTAGGACACCATACCTTTGCACCATACCGTATAGTACACGGCCGTACGCTGATTTCATTTTTCTATTTTTGTACTGCGCGAGAATGTGCAGACAATTGTTTTCAAAGACAAAAACTCTTTTCATTTGTTATTAACGGATCTCAAATGCTAATCATAAGCTGACCAGAATGTTGAAGGCCCAAGCTAAAGATGCAGTGCAACATGGTGAGTATAAACCTAGGAATCACGCTTGCGGCATCGCCCATTTAAAAGCTCCGTCGTAAAAGCTGAGGTCGTACTATAACAGGAGGCATAACTCGAGGAGCACTTCCCCCGAATTTGCCGGCGGTGCTAAGCTCAAGATCGTGGACCCAGTTGTCGGTGAGTCGCGTCAGTGGGTCGCGATGCGATGTAACCCAGGGAGCTGGGAGCTCCGGCTCGCGCAGCTCAAGATCGTGGACCCAGTTGTCGGTGAGTCGCGTCAGTGGGTCGCGATGCGATGTAACCCAGGGAGCTGGGAGCTCCGGCTTGCGCAGCGGGCCGGAGCACAGGGGCTTACCGTGTATTTGACCATACTCACGGGACTAGCGTGATTTATGGTCTAAATATTTCTCCAAATGAATTGTGAAAACAGAAATTATGCACTTACCACGATTATATGGATGAAGGTCTAACGAGTGGCAGTTTCCTGACATCGAGGCACAGACTGGAAGTGGCACTGGAACTTCAAAAAAACGAAGAAAAGTTCTCTCCTTCTACCCCTGTCTCGATCGGCCATTTTTGTTATGAATCGTAACAAAAATGGCCGATCGAGACAGGGGTAGAAGGAGAGAACTTTTCTTCGTTTTTTTGAAGTTCCAGTGCCACTTCCAGTCTGTGCCTCGATGTCAGGAAACTGCCACTCGTTAGACCTTCATCCATATAATCGTGGTAAGTGCATAATTTCTGTTTTCACGATTCATTTGGATAAATATTTAGACAATAAATCACGCTAGTCCTATGAGTATGGTCAAATACACGGTAAGCTCCTGGGCTCCCGCCCGCTGCGCGGGTGGGAGTTCCCTGGGTTAGATGCGATGGTTACGTGACGCGCCGTGGGGTAACAGTTCCTGACTTTTTAAAAAATTTATTGTTTTACTTAATATGAAATAAAACGAGAATGTTGTATTGTAAGTTAAAGCAATAACGGGATCGGAGTTCTTTTCGGAAGTTTTGCTTCTAAAATCGGAATCCGTTCGGATATCGGATCGGCAGATATTCCAAAACAAAAAAATACATTAAAATTTGTGGGTGGCCGGCACGTGGACAAATGCTGAAAGCTATGCTGATGAGCTCCGGCCCGCTTTGTGGGCCGGGGCCCAGGAGTCGACCGTTCAAAATGAGGGAGACACGGGACTGGGGTAGATTGGGGTCTCGATAGTAATCTTAATAAAATGTGGAAACAGAAATTATGCACTTTCCACGATTATATGGATGAAGGTATATCGTGACACACAAATCCTGACTTCGAGGCACAGACTGGAACCTCAAAAAACAAAATATAGCCTCGGTCTCGATCGGCCATTTTGTTTTGAATTTTGAGAGGAGAGGTATCGCGACAAAACTTTTCTATTTTGATTACCCCAGTGTCTCCCTCGTTTTGCACGGTCGACTCTTGGGTTACGCTGATGACAGAATTTGTTTTGATCTCCTACAAAAGCGGAGGAAGAAGATGATTTGTTTTGATCTCCGACATAATCGGAGGAAGGTGAAGAAGATGATGATTCAGCGCGCGACACTACCGCCGATCAACGATAGTCCTCTTCTCTACAACATCGTGGTGATGGCGGAGGCAATCACAAAATCTTAGAGGTCGCATTATTTCCGGAAATAGACGCACTACAATCTGAAGTTGTTTACGATGATATTCACCTTCTCTACAACATCTTGGTGATTGCGGAGGCAATCGTAAACTCTTAGAGGTCGCTTGGGTTACTGAAATAGACGCACTACTATGCGAAGTCGTTAGATGTTATTCACCTTCTCTACAACGTCGTGGTGATTGCGGAGGCAATCGTAAACTCTTAGAGGACGCATGACCTACCGAAATAGATGCACTATTATCTGAAGTTGTTTACGATGATATTCACTTTCTCTAGAACATCGTGGTGATTGCGGAGGCAGTCGTAAACTCTAACTTAAGATGTCGCAGCTAGAGATCATTCCTAAAGAATATATCGCTAGCACCTAAATTCAAAATATTTTTAAAACAAGTTCCAGCGATCGGTTATTATTATGTTGGAGACTTCTGTTAAATTTTATTTGCATTTGTGACAGAGTCAGGAAGATGCGCCTTTTATATTTCTTCTACTTCTAGGAGAGCAAGAGATCATTGCTAAAAATAATTCTAAATCGTTAGCTCATCAAAACACGTTTAAAACATTACCGTGCATGTCAGCATGTTCAACTAAATTCTATTTGCCTCCACTTAAGATCAAAACATATCATCTTCTTGTTGTTTTTCTTCCTCTGTTTTTGTCGGAGATCAAAACAAATTATTACCCATCATCATCTTTTTCTTCTTCCTCCGATTATGTCGGAGATCAAAACAAATCATCATCATCATCTCCTCCTTTTCGCTAATATCGGAGATCAAAACAAATCATGATTTTCTTCTCCTTTATCTTCTTTTCCTTCCACCGCTTTTGTCCGAGATCAAAACAATTATCTGCGCATTTTGACGACAAATATGAGGACTTCGCTCGGAGCTTGTTCATTCAAAGGAATAGCGCTCCGCCGCAATGCATGTCGCCACATGTTTTTTGTCTTATGTTTTGGTTTTTCTGATCCTATTTTTTCCCACTCGTCAAAGATCGGAGTTCGGAAAAATGTAGAAAAAGGGGAAAATCGGATCGGATCAGGAATTTGAATAAAAATCGGTTACAACATTAGTTTGTATTACTTCAATGGAATCTTAGCTCCATATTTTTATTATTTTACCTATCAATTTTTGTTTCAGTTATTTTCCATATTCCATAATAAAAAAAAGAGAAGGAAAGAAAATAACAAAAATAAACAAATATAAAAAAAACCTAAAAAGGAAGTAACTTGAAGTTAAAAAAGGTAAAGGCTAAGCAAGCAGATAAAGGAGATGATACTATCTCTGGCCTGGCTTGAGACATTGCAAGACAGGTGTTTTCTTCACTGATCTTCCCTTGTCATAACAATAAACTTTTATGATTGGTGTCACTGACAATAAGTCTTACACATGATCAAGGTCAAATGTCATTTAGGATCAAGGAACATTGTATTATATCATTATATGAATGGTGTTTTTTGTGAATAATTATTTTATAGTAGTTTTCAAAGTCAGCACTGCTGCTATATTGAATCGCATAATGCAGGTGAGATTGCCAGAGGCACTCCACTTGTTTTACCAAGTAGGAACATTTCACCATCTATTTTCGGTTGACAGAGAATCACCATCTCCAGAATTTCAATCTGAATGTGGTGAATGAAGTGATGAATCAATTAAAATTGATAAATTGAATTTGATTTTTTTTTTGTCTTGCCAGCCAAGCAGTTTGGAGAGAACTTTGCACGTACTAACAAGTACATGCATGCCAACAAGCTGTGGCTTCAAACTGTTCCAACCGATGACTGTGAGGTGGTCGTAATCTTCCCTACAAAGACTGATGATGCTGTAATCATGTGGGTCTTAGCTAAGCTGAAGGAAAGACTACCGGAGCTTAAAGTAGCCGTCAGACATCACTCCCATACTGGAACATGTGGACTTTATCTCTCGGCATCTTCCGAGTGGTAAGTTTGTTGATTTATTCTCAAAGAGTTAAGTTATGTTGGCAAGACGGGGGAGGTGGGCACTTATGTATAATGTGATATGAAACATGCCGTTTTGATGGTCAACCTCTTTTCCATCCCATGCAATGAAAAATCTGAATTAAAACAGTTTAAAATGGAATTTAATAGCCACCATTTTATTGTATGATTGCAATGTAAGGTGTAGACAGAAATAACCGTCGTTTCTGGGGATTTATTCAACAATTTCTGAGATTTTACTATAATACCCATTCACCGACGGTAGTGTGTTAGTGCGAGCCTGCATGTGTAATCTGGGTCGACAATTCGGAGGGCGGGTTTTGTCCAGATTTTAATTTCTTTTAGATTCTAAATGACATTATATGATCTTGAACGAAGGCCCACTATTTTCGTTAGACTCTAATCTTTCTATTGATACTATGTAAAATCTATAAAATATCGAAAATATACGTTACCGATGAGTTTTTCCCTGGGTTATTCCTTATTTTTTTAATTTTCTGCCGGAGAGGAAAATATGGCAGCCGTCAACGAGTTATGCTTTTATCAAGGCTTTCCGATTAAATTTTCGATATCTTGGCCAATCAATGCGAGCGACAAGTTCCGAACGCACGCACATCTACAAGCGCAAAGCAGCGGCACAAATCGCGATATATAGCGACTGGTAAATACGTCTGTAAGGATGATGACGTCATCCAAGATGACACCTTTATAGAAAAGATAATCATATTTTATATTCCAATAAAATAACAAGTACCAGAGGTTTAATTGATTCAATGCAACCCAAATCCATGACTGATGATGCCTTTTAAATTGGTCTCAGTACCCATTTCACTGGCCATGAGTAATCTGTGCCCCTTTTAAATTCCATTTTGTGCTGCAATTAGGAAAATATGCCCTTTTAATAAGTCACCTTGCCTTAGAAATATTGGTATATAAGACCTGAAGTACCCAATTTATATGCCAGTTATCTGCCTAAAAACACAAAATATTACAGCTATTTTAGATGGCAGATATGAGAGGGCCTCAGCAAATTTAGTGGTAATTTTTAACAAATTAGAAACAAACATTAATAATGTTTATTTTACTTTATATTTTGGGTAGGGGACACTAAACAAAATACCACAGGGCATTTTCACCACAGATGGACACAGAGGCAAAAAAATCAAGTTGATATTCATGTAAAATGCTTTATGTTTTTTAATAAAACAAGACCTGAAGTTTCTGAGACAAATTTTTTTTCCGACTCTGGCAGCCATTTTTTATTTCAAAATGGCTGCCAAAGTATGGATACAAATTAGTGTTGAAAATAGTATATTGATACATATTTTGTTTTGACGGATTTTTAAAGAACAGGTTTGATCATGATGTTTTCGCCTGTGATTTAGCTTGCTATTATAACACTTTTTAAAATCCCACAGAAAGAAACACCAGTAATTCATTCATCTGATAAAAAAACATTGATGAAGTATGTGATATGGTATGTAATGTCAGTTACCGAAAACATGAACTTTTTTTTCTCATTTCCTGGAAAAGAGGATATATTATATGAAACTTGGTAGATTTCCTCTCTAGGTAACACCCCTCCCTTCTACACCAAAATTAAAGATTACCAATTAACAATGAAGCCATAGGGTACCATTAAATATATGTAATGTCAGTTACCAAGTGGAAAATGTAATGTCAGTTACCGAGATGTTATGTCAGTTACCATGATAAAACGTTGGTTACCAATATTGAAATGCAAATATGTGGTCAATTTCATGGTGAAGAAATATTGTATACTTGTTATTTAAGTCAAGTCACACCAGAAGGAGCTTGCTATTGACTTTTAAAAGGTATAGTTCACAAGGAATACTATATGAAATTATGAAGGCAGTTGCATTCCCATCGTGCAAAAAAAAATACTATGAAATTGTTTTGTACATGCACTTACCAAGTACCTACCGGGTAATTGTTTGTATCAGACAATTTTTTGTTTGGTTTTCGGGGGGGGGGGGGGGGGTAGGGGGTGCTTTTCCCAACCTATTGCCTAAATCTGCAACATTTTTAAAGCTTAACATTGTGATGAAGGGGATTTCCAGGGTCCCTTTTTTAGTTTCTAGGATTCTTTTGAGCATTGCCTCGCTAAAAGTAAATTCCTGGTTTTTATACCTGTTAGTAGTGTGGATGTGTGATACAATTTTGTTTTTGGTTTACAAGTATAGATGAAAAGTGAAATTTGACAGTTCTGATCAATGTTGCATGGATCTACTAAAACTGTGGTGTTTTTTTCTAATTTACAAATAGTTCAGTTTCAGTTTAGAAGCTGGAGTTTATTTTTTGTTGACAGCTTATAAAAGAAATTAGCAAAGAAAATGATTTAACAAATTATGAAGAGAATTGAAATCCGTCAGATATGAACAAGCATTGCTTGCACTGACCAGAATAGAAATCAATAAAACTACATGGCTGCATGAGATTCGGGGGAGGGGTACATGTAGCCTAGGGGAGGAGACCCTTATTAATTTTTGCCTTTTTTGAGGGGAGGGGGAGGTTGGAGAAGGCAAAGGTTTAAAAAATCAATATAAAACTGATGAATATATTATGGGTGTATAGTCAGAAAAATCCATGTGCACAGTCAATGCAATATCAAATTACTATAGGAAAACATGTAGCTGCTATGACCCCCCCCCCCCCCCCCCCCGAGTAAGTAAAACATACATGTACATTTCTTATCTTTTGATAATTAAAAATGTGAAGTATTATGAAACTTTTATGATTTTAAAAAGCCTTACATATAAGTACCAAGAAAATTATGCCTTTGAAAATCATATAGCACTGGTAAATGTTAATGTGTATTGTCAGTTACCGACAAGTAATGATAAAAATGTTCAAATCAAAGAAAGGAATTAAGAAAAAGAAAAAGTTTTTCATTGAAATGTTCCTAAAAACTCGGGTATACTTCCACATCAAGCTCACTTTCATGTGAAGCCCTGCACAGAAGATACAATGCAATGATTCCACACATTTGACTTCCATGTGTTATCTCTATGGCAAATTAAGTGTAATGTCAGTTACCGTAATGTCAGTTACCAGCATGGTTGTGGAAAAATTATCATAGTCCCCAAAAGACAAAAACGAATTTTTTAATATTTTGACACATCTTAACCTAGTAACGGAGGTATATTTACATATTCAAATTATTACTCTATCTACTCAGGGACATGAGATATTTCAATTTTAATGAACACCCTGAAATTGCATGTCCTTTTGCGTAATGTCAGTTACCGACACATTTTTGCTTGCTGTTACGTAAAAAAATGTGGTTACATAGGAAAAATTAGTATCAGAGTATACAGCAAGGTTCACTTTATTAACTCTATCAAAAGCAAACTCCCATCATTTGTTGTTTTAGAGATACACACAATGAAAGGTGTGAAAACATTGTGCCGTGTAATGTCAGTTACCGTGAAAATGCCCCACAGTATAACCAGAGTAAATTGCAGTATGAAGCAAACTCATACCAGTTCGTTTATCATACCGTGTTTTTTTTTGTAGTTCAACAATACATTATGATTTCATTATCATTATTATGCAATGGTTTCCTCTATGACATTGATAAATAATGCTCAATTGTTGTGAGATGACAAGCATTGGCTGTGTAGATGTCATCACTCTGATAGACCCATTAAAACTCTGGTAATAATACAGTGATATTGCAGTATTGGTAAAAGATGGAAATTGTACCCCTTGAAATAGAGGTCTACATACATTTGAGATAGCAGAATTGTAGTGACTTTCTTTTCATACAGTAGCAATAAATATATATATATTTTTTTTTTTGGGGGGGGAGCTACTTTTTACAGCCTTCTGCCTAAAACTCTACAGCATTGTAATAGCTTAACACTGCAGCAAGTGGGGTTTTCTTGGACTCTGAACTGTGCACTCATATTTTTTCTTTCACTTCAGTTTATTGAGCGGAGCAGAGAATCTAAGCTTTCGCAAGCCACTTAAGGCAGAGTATGGAGGGGGTCTGAAAGAGTTTACCTGTCTGGAGTCTAGCATGTATGAAGGAGCTAACGATGCACATCATTTCCTGTCATCTCAGGTTTATATCATGTTACATTCAACATTTTTTTTTTTTTTGGCTTTTCTCAAGTCCACCACGTAACTTATGCTGGGTCAATGGCCTAATTTTGGAAGAAACAGTGTTTTGCATATTTCTCGTAAAACAGAATTTGAGGTTGGTGATTAATATAAAAACTCTAATATCAAACTCTTGAATAATTTTAAGTCTTTATACCTCAGTCACATTTGCTCTATGGCGAGTCAAAAACAGCTGTTTTATTCATTTTTATACAAACCACTTATATGTAGCTGGTACAAAAAAATGTTAAAGTGGCTGTTCTCGACTCGCCATACAACCGCCATAGAACACATATGACTGAGGTAGTTACATGTATAACCAAAGTGGCCAAAGGTGCAGCTAATTTTACAACTGCTATGACCTCATTTTGATTCTGAATTGAAATCGCTTTTGTACCTATGAATGGGAATGAAGGTATCATGATTCAGAACTTATATTCGCATTAATCGTTAATTTAATATTCTATTCCAACTTTGGTTGATAGACTAATTGTCAGATGTGCGGTGACCTTAGTCACATACTCACGTTTATGACGAAAAACATAAGAAATTTTTCATTCAATCCTTTTTTCAATTTTACTTTTGCTCTTATTTCAATTCTATGTATTTGTAAATTATCTATGGTGATAGTAATCATTTAATATTGACACTAAATAACCTCTGTTGTTGCAAACTTGTACATGAATTGGTATACTGGGCAAGAATGTACTAACAAAAAGTTTTTACCGAGTATGTGTTTTCAAGTATATTGTGCGTATTCTCATGTAGCATGTGACATTGAAAGACAGGTTGCGTTTATGCAAATTTAGAGTCCAAAAATACCGGAATCACACATTCTGATCATCTCTACATTTTGTAACCTTGCTTTGTGTAAGCAAATTCACACACATTCTCATCAACATTGATTTTCACTCAAGTCTTAGCTTTGCATGTACAGGGGTCCGTTGCAGAAAGAGTTGTGTTTAAACGCAAGTAAAAAAATCAATCACAAGTCCCAAATGCGCGCTGTTGATTGGTAGAAAATCAAGTTACTCTAAAAATCATGCGTAACTTGATTTTCTACCAATCAACAGCGTGCATTTGGGACTTGCGATTGATTTTTTACTTGCTTTTAAACACAACTCTTTCTGCAACGGACCCCAGGGCATACTGCACAAGTTAAGCTTGTGTATGTAGATGAAGGTCAACTGAGATGTCTTACGAACAAAGCTAACCACTGCATGGTAAATGTGACATACTTGTACTAATGTCCATTGCAATAAAGTGATTTGATGAGGGATATTCTGGCAGAGGAATACATTTTAGGACGCTTCAATATATTGCCACTTGATCTACAATGCTTTTCCATTGTTCTCATCCAACATGGCCTAATCCTAATTTGTCTACAATTAGTTCATCTTCTAAACATTTGGTCTAATTGCCATTTAGAATGTTTGCCATTCTGTCTCGTATCATCCTGAAACAGCGCAGGCAGCAGATGCCCTATCCTGAGCGTCTAAGACTCCTTAATTGGGTCTCGCTAGAATCCCGTAGGAAATATTTGCTCATTAACTTCGTGGCTAAAGCTCTCTACAACATTGTTGAGAGCAGTGATATTTCTTTGAAAATCAGAGTTATAGAAAGGAGACAAGAGGATATCAGGTTCCATCACCTGATGGCTCGTACGAAACGTTTAAGTGATTCCGCCATTTACATTTTTCCTAGATTGTGGGACGAACTACCTCGGGACTTGCGCATTGACTTTGTACTCTCTAAATTTCAGACCTGGCAATACAGGCTGAAAAGTCATATCTTCTTCAATTAACTTTATCTTTTGAAGTCTTTGTTTAATTTACGATAGGTTAATTTAATAATTACGGTATGATTTGGAATCATTCATTCGTCTACTTTTTTTTGACATTCTTGAGCCGAAACTATAATTTTGATTATACTGCTTTTATGTCTCTGGAGTCTTTTTTCTTTTGCTTTTTTCCCCTCTTTTTCCTGCCATTATTTAAACATCTTCTGGACAGTTCCATCGCAGCTTCTTTATTATAATTGTGTATACAATTTAATATATGAAGTACTCGTTCTTTAATGTGTTTTCCTAGTTTCCTTAATCGCCTGAAGCCCACTAAGCCTATGTACCTATTCACTTCTTTTACCATGTTTTCTTAAGTTCTATATACCGGTCAACATATATAATTTTAGACATTCTTGTCAGCTTGCTTCTACATGTTCTCATATTTTTTTTTTTCTTCTTTTTTCTCAGTTTTATACTTCATCGTTTCAGTTTGCTTACTTTACATTTTATGCAATAGTTTTTAAGCCAGAATTAATTCCTCATGTTTAAGCTCAGTATCGTGTCATGACCTAGTGTCATCATACATATTAGTTTCATGTTCTCCTTGTACTTTGTTTTTGTTAGTTGTTTAGTTTATGAAATGTTTTACATTTTACATTTTATTTACCTTCATGCTATATCTTACAGGTCTTCTATGTGCACCAGTTGGTCCGGGAGAGGGACCATTACGGTTACAGTGATTAAGTTTGCTTTCCTCTTCCCCGGCAGCCAACTGATGCATTCAGAGGACCGCCAGTAAGATTTTGCATTTATAATTGTTTGTGTACTCATATTTACATTGTTATATTTTGTGTGAATTGCCGAATAAATAATAATAATAATAATAATAATAATTTCAAGTTCGGCTTTATCTATTTCATCAAATAACCATTTGGTCTATGAAACTTTTAGTCTATACGATTGACAAAGTTGAGATAAAACCATCCTGGCATAAGACTAAATGGCAACTGCATGTTTACTAGGTGGCAATCATGGCAATCAGACCAGATGGGACTTGAGCCCCCGGGGGGGGGGGGGGGTACTCGACCAAAAAAGTAGTAGGTATGTGCCGCGGGCGAGACAAAAAACGGGCCTTGGAGCAGGCTTATTGTAAAAAGGAGGGTCCTCGGAACAGGCTTCGGAACTACAAATGTTTGTGAAAACGGGGGTCCTTGGAACAGGTCGCCTGCGTGTGAGTGCATGTGCATCTCTATGGAATGTGCATTTAGCTAGCCCGGCGGCACTGGCGCCGGGCGCTCTAGCTCAGAGGCGATGGTCAGACAGCGCTCTGCGGCCGCTTTTCACCAAAATTGCGGCTCATTGTAGCAGATCAACGCGGCCGGAACGGCGTAACGGAAAATATGCGAAGCTTTGAGCGGATTTCTTCCTTCTTTTTTCTCGATAAGAAGAAAATGCTATGCTTTGGAGCGGCTTTCTTTGTTCATTTTTTCAATAAGACAAAAATGCTATGCCTTGGAATGGAAATTTGAGTGTAAAAATGGGGGTCCCCTCCGCGGCACATAGCCACTATGCATTATATACTGAGTGCCCCCCCCCCCCCCGGCTTGTGCCTATGTATTAGACTTTCTGTAGACCTAAGTGTTTTTGAGGTGTGTTCTCAATCATGATTATTCCTGTTTAAAATTGCTTTAAGCTAAACAACAAAACATGTTATAATTCTACGCTTAAATTTTTTTTTTACCTGAATGCAATCACGGTCACATTCATATCATTTGTTTTTGTAGTTTTTTTTTGGCATTAACGCAATAATGCTAAACAATTGTGTCACCAACGAAACATGTTATGATTTTAACCTTCAAAATATTTGCCTGTATGCAACCACGGTCACATTAATCTCATTTATGATTTGCAAAGATAAATGCTAACCAATCTTGTTGTTAACGAAGCGATGTTATGAATTCAATCCTTGAAATATTTGCTTGAACGCAACCACTGTCACATTCATCTCATTTATAATTTGCAAAAATGTTTACGCTAACCAATCTTGCTGTTAACAAAACATGTTTTTCTTTTAAGCCTCAAAATATTTGCCTGAACGCAACCACCGTCACATTCATCTCATTTATGCTGTGTAAAATAGGAACGACAAGAAATCATTCATTACATGCTGGAAAGTCTGAAGGCGGTGGAGGGTGATAAGGTTCAAAATGTGAAATTCCTGGATAATGAACCAATAGTGCCAAAGCTTCTAGCTAAAGGGGTCGTTTCTAAGGTCTTCCCTCTCCATAAACGAGACGATCTGCAAGTTCTCAAGAAAACATGGGTTCAGGCTTTCTTCAAGGCGCAACCTTTGGGTAAGATAATGCTTTACGGGGGGGGGGGGGTGTTTCAAGAAATGTGTTATCACTTATTTTCACTGACAGATGTTATAAGCTACTGTGAGTCCTTGCATCTGATTGGCAGAGAGCAAGTTAGTCAGTGACAAAACTTGCCATGAAATGCTCCCCCATGCACGCTGGTTGATGCAGAACTCAAAGTAGGAAAAGTCAGAAAATTTGGTCCAAGATTTCTGAAAGTATTTCTTAGTTTTTGAAGCAAGATAGCTTGGAAATTTATAATTTTGGTCAAGAAAATCACAAAAACCAGTAGTTCGAAATTTAGTGCTCCGTTTAATATTCAAGCAAGAATTTAAAGTATTTTACTCAGCAGTCTGCTTAAGAAGAATTCTTATCCATCTTTGGTACTCAATTGTCTTTTTTGGCTGAGTATTTTGCTGAAATCTAAATCAGCCACATACAGTACGTTTGGCTAGTGTGCAGTTTACATAAATACATGCGCGCAGTCATACATCATATGCATAGGTGGACACATAAATTGTGCATTCTTTGGCTTGTCCTGTATGATGTTACGATGATTATTGGTAAGTATTTTGCTTAAATTTTGCAAGGTAAAGTAAAATACTTAGAAGTGATCTGAATACGAATATAAGCATCCTGCTTAATGCCAAATACCTTGCTACTGTAAGTTAAATACTTACTTCATCGATACTTTCAGTAACAGCCCAGATATTTTGAGACCTGAAAATTTAATGGTATTTTAGTCATCAAGTAGTGTTGAAAACATCTGAAGATGTTACCTTTCCTTACCTTTCCTCCTCCAATACAAGTAAGTTTTATCATAAATAGGTATATTTTGTTTTAGGATGAAGATTGAGTGGGGATGTTTGCTCAAAAAATGATAAGCAGGAGTCAAGAAAAGGTCAAATACATGTGCAATGGTATGGGGCTGGTTAAGACTAATTAATGTTTATCTCCTACTTACCATTCATTACAAATTCATGTTTCTTTTATGGGAGCCATTGATTATGGTTTTACTAATTCTTTGTATTGTATCAGTTGTTGTTTTAGTTGTATTGTATTGGTTGTGTAATACATGTTAAAATGATTTCAGTGGGAAAACTTCAAAGCCCGCCTTGTGCTCTGAACTTGCACCTGGCACTCATGGTAAAAATAAATTTGTCACCCAGCACAAATTCCCCCTCAATCGCTTAAAAAATATGCAAAAATAAGCTCAATCAGGTCATTGAATCACACAGAATTGTCAGGCATTAAGTTCAGCAACTTAATTTTTACAATTTACCCCTAAATTTGATGATTAATGTGGTTGCAAGTGGTGACAGATTGCCACTTGGGACCAATCACCACATGTGATGAGTGAAGTGCAATATTTTACCACTGATGATTGATATCATAGCACTATCAGTGGCAAGTAGTGATAACATCTGTATGTTGTTTACGATTGTACACTAATAACAAACAAGCTGTTTTTAATACCAAGGATTTGTTAGTTGGAATACTGGGGGGGGGGAGGGGGGGGGGGCATTTCATGAAATAACAAGTAAGTGATTTTCATTGACTATTGTTATAAGCTACTAGAAATCCTTGCCTCTGATTGGCTGAGAGCAGACTTCAGTGGAAGTCACTGACAAAACTCTTCATGAAATGCTTCCATTTGGTTAAAATGTTGGGTAGTTCAGAACTAAAGCCCGCTTTCTATCTAGTCTTTGAGTGTAGGTTTTACAATGACACACAAGGGTATGAAGGTACGGTAGGTACTACAGTTCCAAGTTTTCTGAAATCCAGAAAACATAAATAATATCACAGAATTTGAAGAAAAAACATAATTCACAGAATTTAATTGAAACCAATTTTTTCTTGCCCCCCCCCCCAAAAAAAAAAAATTATTATATACAGTGGAAATCATGAAAGTCATATAGCAAAATCCAATACAACAAACCCTGCATCAGTGGAAAATCCGCAACCCAAATTTATTCATGATGTTCTCATTGTTTACCAAGGCCTGTATTCTGAAGTCAGGTTATTTTAAACTTAAAAATTAAAGTTTACTCTGGTCTAAAGTTGTGGTTTAACCATGGATAGCCAATTGTGAATAAATCTTTAACAGTAGAGGTTCATATTATCAGCTCATTTTGACTCCCAAATCATTCTTAACAGTCTGGGAAGGATAAATAAGATAATTATCTTCACTGTTAAAGAATAAAGAAAGAGCACCGTAAACATAAGAAAAATACCTTGTGAACTAATTCTGACATGTTTGGCTTCCAATAATTGTAGCACAGAGTTAGACCACGGTCTAAGTTAAACCCGAGTTCAGAAATCAGAATACAGGCCTACATGTATGTGTTCATCAAGTTTTTATCTGCATACTGCAGTAAGTGATTGATAGTAAACTCTTGTTTTTCTTAGATTTGTTTGCTTTATTCATGTCACCAAAGAGCATTTAATCTTTTGTTTAGAACATGAAGGAACTTTGAATTTGCATTTTAGAAAACAGATAATTGGGTACTCTACCAATCATAACTTGTGGCCAGTTGAAACCAGTTTGGACTTCCATTTAAACATGTGATCGTGAAAGGGTTCCATGACATTTTCTCTGGCGACAATTGCTCCGCTCTAAATTCCACACACTAATAGAATGACCAGCTTCAACCCTGGGTTTAACACTATACCCTAAACCTAACATAAAACCCTATTGTAACCCTAACCTTACATCTTAGACGAAATTAAGCCCGGAGCAACTGTCGCAGGAGCAGATGTCGTGTCACCTGTGAAACACCTCCACCCATGGTTTCACAATGATACACAAGGGTATGAGGAAACCAATTGGAACATGTTGTAACCAGTTGGAACAAGTTGGAACCAGTTGAGACTTCCATTCAAACATGCGATCATGAAAGTTCTAACATTAATGTTGTTTTGTTTTCTGCCAATCAGATGCGGTATGTGACTACTTTGGAGTGAAGATTGCCATATATTTTGCTTGGTTAGGGTTCTACACCCAAGCCCTTCTATTTCCTGCTATGGTTGGCCTGCTTGTAACAATCTTCGTTGATGATAGCGATCAGGTATGTGGTAGTAGGGCATTTCCATAAAATATTCAACCGTTTGGTACGTCAGACCCCCATTTTTCTTGGTCATGTGACAGCATCACAGACTGTCATAACCAGAAATCAGAAAATTTCACAAAGGTCTCACGTTCATGGGGTCGGACGTACGTATTTTATGGAATTGCCAAGTAGTAATACTACAAATCAAATATGGCATTTATAGTTTGGAACACTACTGTTCAGATTGTTTCAAAGATAACAAGCTTGTTAACAAGCGTGTGTAGTTATTCTAATGTCTAAAGGCGACCGCACACCTTGCGATTGGTCTGCGACTCAATTTTAGAATAAAACGTCGTAGAATTTGATGCTAATCTTGAGACTTGGAATATCTTAATAACAATGTTCGAAATCATCATACGAATACCTATATTCAAATCTGTGACTATGCTATCATCCTTCTTAGAATAAAAACAAATTTTGATATCTAGTCGTAATGACGTCATAGCAGTCATAGGATTGTCTACGATTTGAAACTAATTTGGCCTTTACTCCAAAATAAAGGTTTACAATCTTACAAAATGGTTATATTAGTATTCTTTCAATTAATTTCAACCTCACCTCAAATAAAATTATATGGTCCATTCACATTTTCAGAAAATGAGCAAAATGCGATTTGTTCCAAAATCGGATCGCGAACAGTCGTAAGGTGTGCGGGGCCTTTAGCAATATGATGTGTATTATGTGTTCTTTAAGATAGTGATGTTGATCCTTGGTATTTGAAACAGAATCTTCATCTCAAAAACATGACCTGTCAACACATGAATGCATAATTTTACTATTGAAGAAAATATCAATATTGAAGAACAAAATGTTAAAAAATTAAAATTCAGGTGCTGCATTTCTGCTGTCCGATATTGAACTATATTTGCAAAGAACACACATGAAGAGCCGAGTTCTAAAAGGAGATATATCCACTTTTGATGAAAATCTAGTTATTGAGATCAGAATATTATTAAAATCTATTTTGTTCATCATCATTCAAACAAATGAATGCCTAAAATTCAAAACTTAAGTGCTTTATTTTTCTTTTTATCTTTGTAATGCAAAGAACACATGAAGACCTCAATTCTAAAAGGAACTACTGTATATGCACTATTGATTAAAATTGAGTTATTGATATCAGAATACCTTAATTCTATTGATATTTATATTTGAATTCTCAAATTTGATTAGTATTTTTGGTTGTAAAGAGAAAGCTTTCAACTACATGTATGTTCTGAAAAGTCCTATGTAAAAAAAAAATGCTACAGTCATAAAAAAAATGTGGAGCAAATTGAATGTGATACCAAGAAAATTATTCACTCCATTACTCAGGTGGGAATCTATCTTCATACAAAAGTTTTATCCTCAGTTTTGAGATTAATCATGAAAAAATACATTTTCTTACATCATTTTTTCCCCTTCAAACAATGGCTGTCAAAATAACAAATGCTTTTTATCTGAAGTATTAACAGAGAAGGATTTAGAACCTTTTTGCAACCAAGGTCTGTACATTATCCTGAAAATGTATCTTTTAGTACATTTTATAAACAGGGTAGTCCTAATGATTCCAGGGTCCTTTTCATGTATAGATTTCATATTGATGGAATTTTGCTGGTCTATTGATAGTACTAAAATTACCTTGCCTATGTATCATTTTCATTTGAGATGTTTTATTGTGAAACATGTTATGTGTATAAAACTAAAAATGCTCTCTCCAATTCACTGATCAAAGGAGAGCTGTCAATCATTTTGTTTATGAACAAAACTATGGAGTTAAGTTCTTTCTTCATAAATTATGATTTTCTTTCAAGAGAAATAGTTGTATATTTTTTTAAATTTAATTTCCTTGAAACCAACGGACAAATGACATCATAAAATACATATTAAGAAAATCAGTGTGTCAAAGACTTTGAAATTAACCAGTTTAAGAACTAAATTTTGCAGAAGTTTCATATTCCCCTTGCTTGAATTCATTAGCCAGTTATATTATGATGACAATATTGTTATATTTCCACTGCCACATACGATTATTTGCTCCTTGCCCAGTATATGGCGTCAAGACCAATAAAGTAATAATGAGTTGCAGACAACAGGGCAAATATATGTATGGTCGTATGGCCATGCCCATATAGCAGTGGCAAATCTAGTCAAATACTTTTTTGTACACGCATTGCCAAGTAAAAGTAAAAGCAAAACAATTAATAAACAATTTGCGCAGAAACTCATGTGAATCTGCATCCACTCTTAAAAAGATTAGTGAAAAAAACTAAACACAGAATACAAAAGGTATGCTAATGAGCGATACCTATCGTACAAATCTTGATCTATTTATCTGCGTAACTTGGTTTTGACATCAAGTTTTCAAAATCTTCTTACTCATCTATTCGTTAACTATTCTTATCATATTTGGTATCAATATGAAGAAGAAAAGCTGAATTTTATGATTATGTTTAATGATATATTGCTTGACTATGTTCAGAAGCTAACAAGGAATCTTAGTTTTCTTTTTTGTGGGACTATCTGTACAAATGCTGTTCATCATTATGTACATGTATCCTGTTACTATTTTTTATTGATAATTTCAGTGATATCCTGTGTGATATCCTTGTGGAGCGTTGTGGCCCAGTGGATTAGTCTCTATATTTTGAAACAGAGGGTCGTGGGTTCAAATCCCAGCCATGGCATAGTTTCCTTCAGCAAGAAATTTATCCACATTGTGCTGTACTCAACCCAGGTGAGGTGAATGGGCACCTGGCAGGAATTTATTCCTTGAAATGCCCTTAGAAGCGCATAGAGACGTTATTCATAACGTGTTATGTGCTATACAAGAACGGACTATTATTATTATCCTTTTATTTTCTTTATTTCTTAGGTGAATGAGGACAAGAGTGTTATGTTTGTCTCAGTGTGTAACATCATCTGGGCTTCTCTTGTCCTAGAGGTCTGGAAGAGAAAGGGATCTGTTCTAGCTTACCACTGGGGAACTTTAGACTCGAAACATGAGCTCATTGAAGAGCCTCGTCCTCAGTATAAGGTACGTATTTTCATCCTTTTCTTGTCTAATTGCTTAATCATTAAAGGATAATAGCTATAAACATAATATGCTATATTTATATAGTGCTATATAATATTACCGGGGCTATCCTGATTGGGCTCACAAGCATTCAGGGAATTACTTCCTTCCTACTGGGTGCCCATTGCGACACCTGGGTTGAGAATGCAAAATGTAGATGAACAGGATAACTGTAGATACCCCCCCCCCCCCCCACAGTAGATGGCAACTTGAACACAGCCTAATTTTGTAACGATTGAGTTTCTGGTTGCCTAATGAAAAACAAATGTTATGGTCATCATCATCTTATTTCATGCTGATGAAGAAAGGTCAAAATTTCACAGAGGTCATTATTTGAAATTATTACCTATACAAGGCATTTTAGCATATGAATAAATATATTTCGCTCACCACTTTTGATCCGAGACCAACGAGGTAAACATTTGCCATGTTGCCCTCCCCGGGCTTTGCCCATAGGAATCCTTTACAAAAACAGAAGGCAATATTGGCCATATTTCTGCTAGTGGGCTTGCGCAGTAGGAGCTGATTTTGATCGCTAATTTCAGTATTTGAGGAATCTGGCTGGAACCAGTTTATAAACCAACGCATCGTAGATAATGCCCGCCGCGGCCAGAGCATTCACAAAACCAAGCGATTTCTATGGGTTAAGTGTATGTGCCCGCCATGCAGCCTTGGGTAATTGACTGGCTCTTCTTTTGGGAAACACCAATTATGTTGCCCTTAAAGAACCATATTGCCCTCTTCTAAAGACCCGGGCTAATATGATTCTGTTGTGGGCGACATATTTGATGTTCCCTTCAAGGCCAGTCAATATTATATAAATGTTTCAAATTTGGTTTGTAAATGCATTTCTGGGCCCATGTTGCAAAGAGTAACGATTTACCCAATCAACGCCAAGTATATGGAAATCCATCAATGTCATTATTTTTTCTACAGGAAATATGCACATTGTCCTTTGAAAACAAAGAGAAGGATACTGAATTGTCAAGGAAATAATTATTATATGAATAAAAATCATATCTCGAAAATATTTGAACATTTGTCCATTTTATATGTTGACGTTGCTGGCTTTCCATAGTTGTGGTTGATCATATCAATCACAACTCTTTGTAAGACGGGACCCTGGGGACCGTTTCATGAAAGTTGTCAGCACTGACAAGTTGTCTTTCTCTGACAGTTACCATAGTAACAGTCAAGGGCCCACTGCCTTTCAGCCAATCAAAACCAAGGATTTCACTGAAATTGTCAGCACTGACAGTTTAGTCAGTGCTGACAACTTTCATGAAACGATCTGTTACTGGCGTAGGGAAAAAAATTTAGTATGTGTAGTCAGGAATCCATCTAGTTAATCCAATTTCACTTTAATTGGTTTAGTATTTCACTCAAAATTTGCACAGAAAGTGAATTTTTTTCGTAAATTTGTGGCAGGAACTTACTTATTTTAATGGCAAAACAACTCTGAAGATGAAAAGGCCAAAAAAAAAAATTCTCTATTTTCGGGGACTACTTTTCACAAATTACTGCCTAAATCTGCAACATTGAATAATTGTAACATTGCAATGAATGGGGATTTTCCAGGGCTCCTTTGAGCATTTCAGGGACGAAATTGCCCCAAGCCCAGTGTAAATTTTCCCCTGATTTGTAATGCTTCTGATCAGTTTGATTCCTTTATTCTTTTGACAGGGTGACTTAGTTGTGAACAGTGTATCTGGCAAGCTCCAGCCCCACTATCCCGCCTGGAAGCGGAATATCTTCAGATACCTTGTAACGCTTCCAATCATATTCCTCTGTTGCCTCATCACGTTTACCTCAATGTACATCATCCTAGAAATTCAGGAGTGGGTTAATTCCCATATTGAGCAAAACAATTGTTATGGGTGAGTTGTTAGGAATGCTACTTGAGGCAATAATGCTTTAGATATGGCACAACCAAATTGCAAGGCATCTTTGTCTTGCCTGCGTGGCCGAAGTGAGACATAGATGCGGCAATCCAATAAATCCAGCTATTATTATCATTATTATTGTTGTTGTTGTTGTTGTTATTATTATTATTATTATCATTAAAGGGATTGAAAACTATGTATGTAGTTGTAAGTTATTGAAAGATTCAAGATTCAAATTATTTTTAATCTGTAAAACAAAAATTCTGCCTCCACTGGCAATAAACTAGCATACCTACACAAGCCCAGAAAGAAATACAAATATTCAACATATCTTCTTCTTCTTCTTATGTTGGTTTGAGTGGTGATTAGTCATATATCAAATACAAATGCAGACATAACATATGGTAGGCATAAATTTTCAAAACATCTACTAAATATCAATGTACAATCATACACTACTCTTCAGCACTCTCTAACCCACAACACAGCTACTTAGACACAGAACATCAGATCCAATGAACCAAATATGCAGCCCTGCACCCATGCAGTGAGTTTAGAGAATGCTGAAAAGAATGTATAAAATACATATTTATGAGGTCAATTCCTCCTCAGAATTTTTTTATTAAAATCAATATAGAAAAGTCAAACAAGCATAACATTGAATATTTCATTAAAATCAGATGTGTAATAGGAAAGTCATTACATTTTCACTTATTTTTTACAAACAGTGACATGCACAACTCAGTGACATGCAAATGAGAGGGTTTATGATGACTCACTATTTGTCCTGTGTTTTTGTTGTTTGAATTTTACAATATTTCAATTTTTACAGATTTGACAATAAGGACCAACTTGACTGAACCGCAAAATGTGCAAAACAATGGTAATTCCACATGTGCAATAAGAAATATAACTTTGTTTCGCATGACAATGAGAAGAAAATTAGAATATTTCACATTTCATATAATAGAAAAAAAAAAAAATTAGTGAGTGGGTGGCGTCATAAGTCCCTTCATTGGCATACTGACCAGGATGTGCGTCAAACTGTTCTTTGAAATTAACTGAAACTTTGAAATGACATAACTTTCTTATTTTACATCCGATTTTGATGACATTACCAGTGTTATGCTTGTTTGGTTTTTCTCTTTTTATTCATATCAACCCTTAGTTGGGGTCGACTTGTCATTTAAACATTTTTTTCCCTGTAATTTCACAGGTGGGTGGGTTACTTTCCAAAGATCATTCTTACTGGTGTGATCAGTGTCAGTGACATTGCGTTTAAAAGAGTGGCTTACTGGCTGAACAGGATGGAAAACTATCGCCTTCGGAGCACGCACGAAAATCAGCTCATACTCAAACTGGTTACGGTAAGGGAAACTTGATTTACGAAACTTTATGATGATTACATTAATGATTGTAATTGGTAAAAGCTTCTGAATCATGGTGTTTATTGGCTGATAGAAATTTTTTGGTGAATTTTTGCACTTCATTCAATTATGAAATGGGATGCTGTTTGATAAAGCTGGTAGCCAATTTTATGTTACAAGCTACTGAATTATTAGATTTTGAATGGCAGATTCGAAAATTATTTAAAAAGCTTTGCATTTGTTTATGAAGTAGGACCCTGTTCCACAAGCTAGTCGTTAACTACATGTTGCAAGCTACTGATTTTTTTTTGTTGGCTCTAAGAAAATTTATTGAACAAACTTTGCCTCTGGTTCATTTATGAAATGGAATTCTGTTTTACAAAGATGGTTGTTAACTACATCTAACAAATTAATATTTGTATTTCTGTTGGATAATGAAAACTTTGTTGAATAAACTTTGCATTTTGCTCATTTATGAAGTGTGGGGCCCTGTTTCATGAAGCTAGTTGTTAATTACATGTTGCAAGCTATTGAAATGTTTTGGAGTTCATTAATACTGTATTATTAACTTGTTGTCATCAATGTACTATAATATGTAATTTTTGCAAGCTACTGGATTTGGGATATTAATTTACATTTGATATTAAAAATTAACAGCTACTCTATTTCTGACTTCGCCTTTGATAAGGTAAATTGCCAATTCATCCACTGCCAACTCGTCCACTCACCACATGGTCTACCTTCATTTAGTCTAATGCCATTCCGTCCATCAACATTTCGTCTAACAACCATTTAGTTCAATAATGATTTGGTCCAATCATCACTTCGTCTAATCACCAGTTTGTCTATTACCATTTCGTCTAATAACCAGTTGGTCTAATACCCATTTTCTTTTCATTCATTTTGCACAATTAACACTTTAGGTTAATTAGACCAAATGGTATATGGACTAAATGGCTATTCGGCCAACTGGTTATTAGACGGAATGGCATTAGACTAAATGAAAGTAGACAATGTGATGAGTGGACGAACTGATTGTAGACCAAATGAAAGTAGACGAATTGGCATTTGGATGAATTGGCATTAGACAAATTGGAAATAAACCTTTGATAATTGTGATGATTTTGTGGTGTTCATACAGGTGCAGTTTATAAATCATTTCCTTGCACTCTTCTACATTGCCTTCATTCTCAAAGACATGACAAGACTCAGAAATGTAAGTATTCTTTAGATCATCATCTATCTTATCTGTCTGAGTTACTTGTAAAATATGAACCTCTTCAAAATCTTCACTTCAAGGACCTATATAACTGTACCAGGTGGGTGTTTCATAAAGCTGTTGGTAAGTTAAGAGCGACTTTAAGAACGACTGGTGACCCTTTCTTACATGCTAAATAATCACCAATGAACATTAAGTGAATACCAATTACCACAAGAAAGGATCACCAGTTGTTTTTAAAGTCGCTCTTCACTTACAAACAGCTTTATGAAACGTCCTCCTGTTGTAAAGACAAAGGGTGATTCCATACGTGTCGTACGGGACATTTAGAGAACATTTGACATTTTTTGACAAGAAAAAAAAAAAATATTCCAGTAACTAAATGTGATCATCAAGTACTACCAGAGTGTTAGGAAAACCAAGACTTAACATGACTTGAATTCACATCATGTATAATACAGATTTTAAATAGAAATGTGTCGTACTGACGCAGAAAAGTGGCTTTTTTAGAAACCTCAAGTTTGTACTCTAAAGTCTGTGAGTTGAACAGATAATTTTCACAGAAACCGAACTTAAATTGATATTCAATTACCCAAGAACAAACGCATCTATGAAAGAAAGCAAAATAAACATTCATGAATAAATAAAGCAAATTACAATTTTCGAGAACATTGTGGCGTACGGGACATCTCTAAATTGAAGCCAAACTTTTCTACTTTATGTCTCTTTGACTTCTTCAATCACTTTATTTGGCTGATGTTAATGATAATCCTATCAAGCTAAAGACATTCATTATGTTAGAAACCGCTTTTGGCTGAATATTTCTGTCAATATATCATAAATAAAATAATGTGTCGTACGGGACACTTGTGTGTCGTACGGGACGATTGTGTGTCGTACGGGACACCTGTGTGTCGTACGGGACACTCGTGTGTTGAACAGGCACTTGCGTGTTGTATTGGACAGCCTGAATAAAACAATGAACTTTTTATCAATTAGAAGGGGAGCATTGTCCCTAAATTCTTCCTTTTTAATGAAAAAGCCTTTTAATAAGTAGTCATTCACGACAATATAATTAAGTAACCTCAATATATACAATCGGGAGCAATATATTATCATTTTTTTCATGATGGGAAATGTACAATGGTTCACAGCATTTTTACGAGCTGAAAAACTTGAGGTTTTGTGTGAAGTTATATTTTCGTGAATCAATTGATGATTTCCATTGCACTATTTAAACAATGAATGAATGAAACTGTTTGTGTAAATTATGGGGCAAAATTGTTATGATTTTTCATATAAAATGTTTATATACATGATATGTCACAACTGTCACTTGAAATTCCACAAAATGTTTTTTTTTCTAAAGAAATGCGATTCTACTTTTTCAAACCTTTCTGCATTTCATGAGACCATATGGTTTGTTATATTTTCCAGATTTTTTTTTACAACTTAAAAAAGTAAGAAGTTTCAATACTGTATATAAAAAAATTAGTGATCATCAAGGAAAGTCCACATAGATGATTGATATGTAAATATTTTTTATTTACATCTTATAATAATTTCACATTAGCATGCAAGAGGAAGTCATCTTCCAGGCTAGGGTGAATCAATTATGAATGTTTTCTTTTCATGCTCAATGACAAAGAAATTAACCTGCTCTGACCAGTGAAAATAACCAGTTTAGCTGAAGGGATTCACAAAAGAATACGCCTACGTGAAGTCAATTAAAATGGTTAGAATCACCTATTTCATGTTCTATGTGGATAAATAAAGTACTTTTTCAGTTCACTTTATGTCAAATCAATTACTTAAATTAAAATAGGCCTACTATTTATAGTTTCTGAATCCAAATCCTGCAATTAAATGCAGTATATATTGTGTGTCGTACGGGACATGTCCCGTACGACACACATTGTGTCGTACGGGACAACTTTTAATAGGACAATTATAGAAAAATGAAGGGCAGTAATTAGATCCTTATGGGATAAATCGATCACCCATGGGTCAAAGATAGAGAAACTGATATCGTGCAATTGCATCATCAAAAATAAAATTGTAGGAAAAACTTTTGCATTTTCATGTGTAGTACGGGACATTGTCAAAAATAGGTTCGGAAAAACAGGGCCTCCCCTATTATGGATCATGAAAATGTTGTAGATATTATTTGGAACCATAAATGATACATACTTCCATTGACCCGCAATATTTTCAATCTTCTCGTGCTTTTCCAATAATCGTTTCAGGCAGTGTTTGTACTTGACTATTTATTTAGCAAAATTATTGAAAATTGAAAATGCCATTGTTTCCCCCAAAAAAAACTATATCTGACTTCACTTTTGGTTAAAACCCATAATTTTCATAAAATTTAGGTATCATAGTAAAATATTACACTACTTATGACTTATTGAAAGCATGTTGAAATTTATGATATTTTTGAAGTTCTAGTGTGGAATCGCCCCAAAGGTTTATGGTGAATGGGGGGTTTGCGCACGCAGCGCCGGAACTGGGATAGTATCTCACACAATTTATGGCAAGTTGCATAGACTGATTATATCATCATAGCATTACCAGCAGCCTTCCCTCATCTTTTCTTCTTTCATTTGTTCTTACATGCATTGAGACCTTTGAAAAGTATGATGCACTATACGAGAACTGTTCTATTATAATTATGTGTGCATATATTCAAAAGTCTCTTCAATGCAGCAGTGGTGATGAATCCAGAGGTTAATTGATTTGAGTTTAGGTTTGATGCTGAAGGAATGTAGTTGCTGCAATCGTTGATTTCATGAGAAAGTCATCAAAATAATAGCAATGGTTACGGTATATTTACCTAGGGTAGCCACTTCAGGCCCTGCTATTATTATTACTCTTATTACTCTAGCTTTAGCTCGGTCACCCATAGGCACTCAAGCATTCAAGGAAGTTCTTCCTGCCGGGTACCTATTCACATCACCTGGGTTGAGTGCAGCACAATGTGGATAAATTTTTTGCTGCTGAAGGAAACTGTCATTGTATATCCAGACCTAGTACATTAACTTAAACAGAAATTTGTGAAATTTAAGCTTAAAAATTATCACATTGAAGATTGCTTTCACAAATAAGCACATGTGGGACAATGTATAATTGTTGCTTCTAGAAACATCCAACACCTGGCTAAAATGCCATGCTTATTGTTTAACAATTTCCTAGCAGATACACACCAGATTCTACCAGAATTATTTGGCACTGATGTTTTTTTTAAATATAATACAAAATATGTGAGTGGCCTTTTTGTTGGATTCTACTCAAACTCATTTTAGATTGTTACCACAATTGGCATTTATCTTTAAGATTTCAAAATGTGTAAATTTGACTATTTCAATTCATTGGATTCATTCGAAGGCCTTGTGTTTCAAGGAGAGTAATAGGTTCAAGTTTGCCAAAATTACTTGAGATATACGCCTCTTATCAGGGAAAAATTGGAAACAGGTCATTAAGTTTTACTTTTTATTTCAGTGATCTATATTCATATGATTCATTAACATTTATGTTTTCATCCGTCAGTACCCGATTATTTCTTGTCTTATGGAATAACTAGAGTTTGTTTTATTAGTTCAGTTGGTAAAATGGTAACAGTCATGTGCCAATTTCTGTTATGATGGAAGTTGTTCCATCATTTTTTATTTTAATGGAAATGCTTTCTGTCATTCCATCTGTATTCTCAGTATTTGGGAACCATATTCATCCTTCGCCAGCTGACAGGTAACTTCAAAGAGTCAGTTTTGCCTTACATCACCGAGAAGCTCAAAGTCTACCGAATGACGTATGTTACTGCAAGCAAAGTCCATACTGATACGAATACAAGAAAACAACAAGACATGACAGAAGGAACCAAGAAACAGGGAGACATTACGGAGGAAACAAAAGGACAGGGAGATAGAAGTATGGGACAAGAAGATATTTCTGATGAAACAAAAAAACCATCTGGGTCAATTTTGGATGGGAGTGAGACGCAAGCAGATGTATTGGAATCAAAAGCTAAAGGAGATGCTTCAGAAAGTAAGTGTGGTAATAGAATGTTTACAAAGATGCTTTTTCTGTATTCATTATTAAGTAATTGTAGTTATTCGTACTAGTACATGACTTATTTAAAAAAAGATTTTGTTGAAAGGAGACACAGAAAATAAATGTGGTAAATACGTATTCATGGAAATGCCTTTTCTGTATTCATAAGTAATTTCTTGTAGTTGTTCTTGCGTATCACAATTTATATGATTTATTTCCAAAATAGGTTTTGTCAAAAGGAGAATAGAAATGTGGTAAATACATCCATTCATGGCAATTTTGTGAATTTTTTTGTCCCAGCAAGGGAGGGGGGAGGGGGAGCCAGTCGAAATTTGAAGGTGGGACACTTTTCTATATCTATACATTATTCATGAGAGTGACTCATATCATGCATATGCATTGCCATTTATTTGATGTATTTCAAGATAAGTTTTTATATCCATTTAGAGTGCAGGATTTCAAAAGTTCACAATTTTATTTCTCATATTCTACTCAGCTTTCACAGATTTTAAAAAAATCAGATATTCTTCTGCTACCATTTCCATGATCTTGGTACCGCGACATTTGCTCTTACGACAAATGCTCCTCCGCTAATTTCTCTGAAGATATAAGGTGAGGGTTAGGGTTGTGATAGGGTCTTTGGTTAAAAATCATGTCAGGATTAAGGCTAAAGTTAAGGTAATATCTCAATCTTGGGTTTATGTTTGACTTTGTGTGTATTTTCAGTAGGAGCAAATGCTATGGAACCTTGATCTTAAATCTGGAACTGACTTTTTATTATTTTGAAAGAAAGCAAAAGATATGTTGTCTTCTTTTTATTAAAGGTGAATCTGGCGGCTCCAATGAAGAGATGTTTATGATCACCCAGGCTGAACTTGAGTCTGAGATGCGTTCATATGAGGTTTGTTCTCGTCTTATGCCTGAGTTGTCAAAATAATCCACACTCTCATAAGAAATTTTTCTCTTTAAGAAAATCAGATAACCAAAATTAAACTACAACTATAGAGTTAAGTCTTGAAACTCTTCAAGTTGCTCCCCAGGGAGTGGAGATAGGTCATGCGTTGTTTGCGGGCATGCAAGGATCCGATGACCTGTGAAATAACTAGTAGATCTGTAAAGCGTTTAAAGATCTTAAATGTTATATAAAAGCAGATTGCCGTTATTGTTATAATATATTTTTTTTTGGGGGGGGATTAAGGACATCAATGTTTGTTTATTATTTGACTAATTGTGTACATTTATACATGGACATGTTATTGATATTATGATTATTATTATTATTATTATTGATCTGATTATTATTATTATTATTATTGATATGATTATTATTATTATTATCATCATCATCATCATTATTATCATCAACAACTTCAGCATCATCAACATCATTATCATTATTGTTATCAATAATATTATCATTATTATAATATTGCCAGGATACTTTTGATGATTACCTGGAGATGGTGATCCAGTTTGGTTACGTCATCCTCTTTTCATCAGCCTTTCCTTTGGCCGGGACGTTTGCAGTCATCAACAACATCATTGAGATCCGAAGTGATGCCTTCAAGCTCTGCTCCATCACACACAGGCCGTTTGGACAGAGAGTTGAGAACATAGGATCATGGCAGGTCAGTAAACCAATATCCATGTACTTGTCAAGAACAAATGATGATGAAAATAATGTCGTACAACGCCTACTTAGCTTGGTGTATGCAAGCAAAAGGGAGGCTGAATGTCAAACATTCGTACCATCCAAAATGTACCATTGCATGGTCTTGACATCGTAATACGATTCAATTACATGTAATTGCACTTAGTAAATAAGTGTCGGTGCATTATGCGCAGGGCTTACTGGCTAAATGCGCATTGCTGCTGCAGATTAGAAGCGCGTTTGAGGGATTTTGCTTGCTTGTTGCTTTCAATAATTCTTTCTCTTTTTCATAGATGAACAATAATTTTTTTTATTGTTCATATGTTCATAATGTAATAGTTTTGTATAAATAGTTTTGTATAATCGAATATGTTTTGTATGTTACATGATTTAGGAGGGGGGGGGGGTGATTGGTGGATCTCCTCTTACCCCCTCCCCACTTGTTTTACTTTTGCTCAATATTTATGGATGCTTTTTTCATGAGTACCAATTAATGAAGTAGTAATAAACTACAATACTTGGTAACCAGCTACTTTTCAAAACCTACTGCTTAAATCTCTAACATTGAATAAGCTTTAACATTGCAGTGAATATGGCTTTTCAGGAGCTCTCCCTTTTTTTTACTTCCCAGGCCTCTTGAGCATTTTCCCTTTGCCGTATCGGTTTATCTTCAATTGGTCTAATGCCAATTCATCCAATTACCAACTTGTCTTCTATTATTTGGTCTTCCATCAGTTTGACCACTATTCACATGGTCTAATTGCCATTTCATCCACTCACCATTTTGTCTAATAACCAATTGGTCCAATTGCCATTTAGTCCTATACGATCTGGTCTAATTGGACTAAGTGTTAATTTTGCGAAATGAATGGAAAAAAATTGGTATTAGACCAACTGGTTATGAGATGAAATGGTTATAGATGGACTGGTGATTAGATGAAGTGACGATTGGACCAAATGGCTGGTAGACGAAATGTTGATCGACAGAATGGCAGACTAAAGGACAGTAGACCATTTGATGAGTGGACGAGATGGCAATAGACGAATTGGCAATTTACTGCCATATCTGGCAAGCTCTTTCATTGTCAAGAACAACTTTTGTTTGAAAAGAGTGGATAAAATTTGAATTTAATTAAAAGTCGATTCCATTTCATTCAATTTCAGTATGCACGTAGCAAATGAGTTGAGACAGGTGAAAGGTTATAGAGGTCTATTGGAGTTTTCAGTATTGACTTGATCCTGATATCTTTAGTTCAAGAAGCCTATAAAATATGAACTTCAAACTTGTAAACAAAAAGCTTTATTATGTTTGCAGTGTAAATGAAGTGTCATTGAGATAGAATGATTGTGAGTTGTTAGCTCAATATCTACTATCAGGTCATACGCAGATAATGTGTACAGAAAATGGGGTTAATGATAGCAAGATATCAAGAATTAACCATCTATAGAATCAATAGAGTCATGGAGGGGCCCGTTCATAAGGGCATGTTGTCATAACAAATGCACAATTTACATAACAAGCTTACTGTCAACCAATATTGGGTCAATGAAATCGAATGATTGAAGCACCTTTGAAGATTGTGTAATTGAATAGGATTCAATTTACTTCTCAAGTTTTAATATGACAAATTGGTTCCTAAGACCTATGCATACTTCATAGGACAGTACTCTAAGTTAAAAATCATATAATTCTGTAAAAATAATATATTAAAATGAAACTAGCAAAAAATTGTGAATTTAATCAAAATCAGATGGAAAGACTGGGGCTATTGAATTCTTAAGTTTTTGCATGATTTTGTGAAACAGTTCTATGCAATGTCATTTTGGATATGCAATAAGCGAGCTGATGATGTCATGTCCCCACTTATGATTTTGTATTTCATTTGTGTGTAACCCTATAAATTCATTTGTGTGAGCAGCACATGTGAATCTCTCCAGAAGTGTGTCAATTTGTTATCATTTTGAAATGTGAATAATTTACAGCAAAATGCCATATTTTAAGTGCATTTCCCAATCCCTTTGAGGTATTTATTTTCTGAAACCTCCTTGACCAAACCCGGTACGTTGGCTCAGTTGGTAGAGAGTCTGTCTCAACAGGAGGTCGTGAGTTGAAGCCCCGGCCCCGTCAGACCAAAAAGACGTTCATCGGTTTAAAGGAAACAGCAATGTCGATCTGGCACTGCTTGTTGGCTGCCAGGCCCACAATCAACTGGGGAAAATGAATTTTTGGAGCGTTTCTATTTCAGATTTTATATCGAACAAAAAATATGGATTTTCATTTTTTTAATCTCTTTTATCCCTCATTTATGTAAATATTTTAGCAAGCATTGGAAGTAATGGCTGTTATTGGTGTGATCGTGAACTGTGCCTTGTTGGGTGTCTTTGGTCAAATTGGACGTACCTTCCCAAGCCTAACGCCAGCTGGAGTCATTCTCTGCATTGTAGTTATGGAAGTATGTTTAGTTTTTGTGTATTCTCCTTATTTTTCACAAACGTAATGTTTCACAATTTTGCATCAAATTAGGAAAATCAACAGGATTATATGTATTTCTTTTTGGAGGGGGGTTGGCTTGCTTAGTCATGAATTTCATAAAAGTATAATTTCTGAGATATATTCAGCGTATAGATATTAAATGTTCATTGTATTACTTTAATTTTTTCTTCCGGGGGGGGGGGGGGGGGGTAAATTTGTTAGCTGCGCTCTTTTTTCATCTAACAATGAATTCATTGTCATTAAAAGCAAATTAGTAATACATACAGTATATAACATTTTTTCTAAAACTGATGTTTTGAAATAGACATGAAATTATGTTTTTAATAATTTTTGTCTGACTTAGGAGGTAAAAATCATGCATATTGTAGACTTTGAAACCACCCAAAATAATGTATATGAATGAAATCAAAAGCAGAAAAATAGTAAATGTAACGCCATTTTAGCATTATTCCAATTAATATTCAGCTGGATGGTAGTGCCACAATGCAGATCAGGGAACTGTTGATATCATATGGGTCTCTTTTTTTTTCTCCAAAGGGTGATGATGATCTTTGATGAGAAGTTAATCCTATTGAATTGAGGATGTTTTAAATCCTCTACGCAAGCAGGTTATATGCAGGTTATTGTGTCTATGCAAAAAATAAAACAACTTTTCAATATTTCTTTCTTAAAGGAGAATGAAACCCTTGAAACCAGCTGAATCCATATCAAAGAGAAAAACCAAAGAAACATATTGTTGAAAGTTTGAGGAAGATTGAATGAATAATAAGAAAGTTATGAGCATTTGAATATTGAGATCACTAATGCCATGTAGATCCTCCCATTGGCAATGCGACCAAGATCTGTGATGTCACACACGTACAACTCCCTCATTACTTTAGTACTTATTTCACTTATATTCTCACTTTTATAGAGTCTATCACAAGGTGAGGTGTTCTCTTTATGAGAGGACAAGTACAGAGATTTCACAACATAATATCATTGATGAATTGTTTGTCATATGATTAGAATGAGCAAAAAGATATGTTTTGGGGTATATTTTCAGTGTCCAGAAGGGGAGAGTTGTTCATCTGTGACATCATAGATCTTGGTCGCATTGCCAATAGGAGGATCTCCATAGCATTAGTGATCTCGACATTCAAATGCTCATAACTCTTCTATTGCTAGTCCTATTTTACTCAAACTTTTGTTGATCATATTCTTTGATTTTTCTGCTTTCACAAAAGCTAACTTGCTCCAAGAGTTTCATTCTCCTTTAAGAATAGAAACAAGACAGTCACATTGCTCAAACAAATAAGTTTACATTCAATTCTAAATGTATTCACATCTTATTTATTAATATTTAATGCATTTATATAGTAAAGAGATTCCTTTCATCCTCACAAACGTAGCTCATTCCATAATTTTCTCTTCTTTTTTTCTTCTATTTTTAGCATATCATTTTAGCTGCAAAGCATGCTATCTCATTGGGCATTCCTGATGTACCGCACTGGGTTTCCATCAAGATGGCAAAACTGGAATACAGGAGACGTGAAGCCCTAAAGGTACGTCCCGCTAGAGTAAGGTCAGAGGTCAGTTAGGGTCAATTAACTTTGAACATGTTGTGGGATCAACATCAGAAAATTTAACCAAGGTTATGATTTTAAATTTTCAAAAAAAATATTGAAAGTAAGTCCACATCGCATCAAGTATTGAAATTAGGTGAATGAAATTTCAGGTCACTAGGTGAAGTCAAAGGTCATTTGCGGTCATTAAACTGAGTATTTCATGATCTATTGAATGAGGGGGCGGTGAAAAATTATTCATCTTAGTTGGTTTAACCGATCACCGGTGTGTTGGCTCAGTTGGTAGAGCATCCATCTCACAACCGGGAGAACGGGGGTCAAACCCAGCCGTGTCAGACCAAAAGACGTTAAAAGATGGGAGTTGCTGCTACCCTGTTTGGCGTTGAATGATTAAAAAAAGGGATAGAGCCTTGTCGATCTGGCGCTGCACAGTGGCTGCCGGTTTCACGATCAATTGGGCAAAGCAAATTTTTGGAGTATTTCATTTCATGTCTATTTCGAATAATAAAATGTGGATTTCATTTTTTTGTTTTCATTTTCATTAAAGTCAGCACCGCTGCAATATTGAATAGTGTAATGCAGACACGATTCACAGAGGCGTTTCACTTAAATTACTTGAATTGTGATCTTTACAGAAACAGGAAGTGGATGCCCTGCAGTGTGCCAAGAGGACACCATCACCAAAGGAAGGTGAGGAGAAGAAGGGTGATCTTAAGCTGAAGATACCACATCAAGGGAAGGTGTGGCCGTCCAGTATGAAGGAAGCAGCTACGAATTTCAAATTCTATCAAAACAACAAAGCAGTGTCCACCGATGATTCCAATACAACAAGCGATGCACAGGAGTATCATGAGAAGCCTAGTCAGGAGAAGAAAGTTGACTAAAGTGGAGTTGTTTCAATCATAGAGCTATTTGTAAGTTATGAATGATATTATGAATGACTGATGCCACTTTCTTAGAAACTGATCACCTATAAAAATCTGGTGTAGACCATCTACACCTACATGTATGAATATATAGTAGGATCTGTAGCAATACCTATGAAAATTTGATAAAGGCCCCTTTTAGGAACTAAATCAATACCTGTGAAAATCTGTTGTAGACCATTTCTTAGGATCTAAATCAACACCTGTAAAAATCTGGTGTAGACCTTTCCTGGGAACGAAATAAACACCTATGACAATCTAATATAGACCCTTTCTTTGGAACTAAATTTACTCCTATGAAAATCTAGTGTATATCATTTACCAAAAGAAAGGGTCACAAGTCGTTCGTAAAGTCGCAGGTAACTTACAAACTACTTTATTAAGCACCCAACAGGATTCATTTCAAGGTGCATGTATTTATGGAAACAACAAATCAATATTCACTGACGACTTCACTCGTCACAAGAGATATCCAGGGGAGCATTTGATCAAAATAATTGGCCAACACGTTGTTGGATCTGAAAATTTTCCTTGATTTTCATCGGCTGAGAAGCAGTGTTACTATGCGAAATATCAAATAAAACACATTTTATTGGATAAAACGTCTGATATGTCCTTTCATAAAATTCCCCACTTGGCTCCATAAACCAAAAATAGCAATTCAATCACAAAATTTACATCGGCCAATCAAAAACATTGTTGCATGGGCACTCTGTTTTTATGACTTACCTGTATCCATTATTGTGTCAAACATTCAATTACCCACAAACTATTGTGTTACGACCCTGGATTATTAGAAGAAATTTAAACTTAAGTGGTTCAGAATTCATTTCAATGTCTTAGCAGCGATAGCCATTGAAAATAAGTACACGACCTTGACCATAATGTGTCATGCCTTTAAATGATAACTTACGGTAAGCTGCTTTTGTAGAAAGTAAAGATAAAGTAAAATATAGATGGTAGTGCATGCTGCTAACGCACAAACTTGTGACATCTTTAAGACAACTTGATTAGAGAGTACATATTAGAAGTCTTCTTCTTCCAATTTGCAGGTTTCCTCTCTATGTCTTAGATGGCACCATTCCCAAAACATTGCCAATCTGACAAGAATTTGGATTCTACGATTGTAGGGATTTGTGCAATTTTTTTCTTCTACAGGGTACATACGCAGGATCGTATGCGTCTTAGCGGAAGTGAGAATACAAAGTGACCAGCCACCCTGAAACAACAATAAGTCACCAGGGAGGTTCTATGTAAATAGCCCTCCCCCCAAATGAAAATAAAATCCATATTTTATTGTTCGAAATGAAATCTGAAAGAGAAAAACTACGAAAATTAATGTTTTCCCAATTGATCATGGGCCCGGCAGCCACTGTACAGCACCAGATTGATGTAGCTCTATCCCTCTATCCCTTGAATTGTTGAATGCCAAACAGAGTAGCAGCAAATCCCATCTTTTAATGTCTTTTGGTCTGACGCGGCAGGGGTCGGAACTTCGGATCTCCCGGTTGTGAGTCTACCAATTGAGCCAACACATTGGTGCTTTGGTAAAATTTTGAAATTGGCTTGTCTGAAAGAATAATTTTTCTTCTTCATACTGTCAAAATTTGAAGTTGTAAAGTGAAAGAAAGGACGAGATACAAGAGTTTTATTTACACCACTTTTTTATTTCAACTTGAAGTTTTTATACTGAGATTGCACAGTGTGCCCATGTAAATCATGCTTGAGTGAACCCAAATCTTCAAACCTTGTTTTTTTTTCTTATTCTGTGAAACTCTTACTGAATCTCTTCTACATGCAATCAAGTACTTGAATGTCTTTTTTTTTATTGATCAATTTTTGACAAATTTTATATCATTTAAAAACTTAGGATGTGTTTTTCAAGCTCAAATAAAAAAAATCTCAAATCCATTTTGGGTGACTTATTGTTGGTTTGGTGGTGACATGTCACAAATGTTACTTTGTGAACCTTGACCCACAGGTCACCATTTTTTACTTGATCTCCATCACATTTCATTCTTTTTATCTGCTTGTTTTTTTTTCAATCTGTATATATTGTTGATTTTTATCCAAGTGGGACTAAAAACACTTAAAAAATAATAACAGTATAATCATAATAGTCTTGGAAACAATTTATCATGATGACCATAATGAAATGGTTATTTAGTGGTGAATTAATATTTTACTAGCCTTTTATTTTTTAATTTTAGTGCATGTACATTGTATTAATAGTATACAAATTTTGATTACCATGTGGCAGTCGTGTTTAAAGTGTAATTGCACTTTGTTGCTGAACTACAGATTGTGCGACATTTGCTCTTACAACAATTCCTCCTCCACTTTGACATGAGGATTGGGGTTGTGATATAAGTTTTTAGTTCAGAATCATATGAGGATTAGGATGATGATGAAGGTCATGTTTCAAACTCGGGTTTAACGATGATAATAATAGGCATTTATATAGCGCCATCTATCTAGAAATAATCTATTCCGAGGCGCAGTGTTTATTATTATTACCCCGGCTTTAGCTCGAACTGCCTATCAGCCCTCAGTGCATTCAAGGAATTAATCCTGCCGGGTACCCATTCACCTCACCTGGGTAGAGTGCAGCACAACTTGGAAAAATTTCTTGCTGAAGGAAATTACGCCATGGCTGGGATTCGAACCATGACCCTCTGTTTCAAGGTCAGATGACTAATCCACTGTACCACGACGCTCCACATTTTATTGAGGCCTATGTGTGTGCTTTTTTCAGTTGGAGCAATTGGCGCAGGAGCAAATGATATGGGACCAAACTACATGTACAAACATTCATTGTTGTTATAAATACTGTGTCATCCATGTTGCTAAATCAGGGTCTTGAATACTGGGGACAAACACCCCACCGGAAGGTTGTTTCACAAAGAGTGAAGTATGACTTCTATCGACATAGGGGGTGTTGCAAGCAAATATTTGCGATCAATTGCAAATGTTCTGTTCCAATTTTACAAAATGTTAACTACAGCTAATCAGATTACACTCCTTGTTTCAAGAAGCAGATTTCAATTCAGTTCAATTCAAGTTTATTTTTCTCTCTGCATAAAATGAACATATGATAAAATACATGAGGATTTAAAGTATACATATCATCAAAGACATAAAAATTTACAAGAAAAAAGCGTTGATGAGGGAAGCAGCCAGGAAGGAGAAAATTTCCTTAAAATGCTGCCAACCCAAATAACTTTAAAAAGAATAACAATTATTGACAATATCAAAAGTTGCAAAACAATTAGAAAATTACAAAGACATAGAGAGACAAGTGGTATGATTTAGATTATTATTATATATATATATATATATATATATATATATATTGGCAATCAACTGAAACACATGATTCCTCTAGGGATCGAAAATAGACTTGTATTTGATCGCATGTTGCTTACAACGCCCCAATAGTTTGAATCTTATTGATTGATATGCAGTAGTGACCAATGCTGTGATGCCTTTTATACCACATGGATATTGGAGTGCTCAATTCTTTGTGAAACTATTCATGTACAAATGTAGCACAACTCAATCCTGATTTTTGCAATCATTTGTACTGGGATATCCATCTTTTTTTTATTTTTTACTTTTCCTTAGCCCATTATAACAAGTGGGTCTGGGGGCCATTTCATAAAGCTGTTTACAAGGTTATGCATGAATGGAACATGGTCTTAGGTACATGTACTAAGTTAGAGATATATCATTTAGCACAAGAAAGGGTCACAAGTCAGTATGTCAAATCAGTTATGAAAACAGCTTTATGATACACCCTGTTGCATGAACAAATTTTTTTTGCCAGAGTGTTTTTTATGGCAAAAGTTTTATGCAACAGGTCCCTAGTGGGTCTGACTGTTGCACTATGCTGTGTCGTAATAACATGAAATTTATTTATGAAGTTTGTACTGAAAGAATTAACTGTTCTCAAAATTAAATTGTTAGCAGAAATGAATTAAACAAATTCAAATAAATTAAGTTTCATTCCATTACCACAACCACACCTGAAATTTGCTTGCGGCAGCTGATAATTTAATGCAAATTTAAGTGAGGTTTCCCTCGTAATTTCTTATTTTGAGTCAATATTTAGTGAAATCCATTGAAATCAACGTTTTTGTATACATGTACATGTACTTTCAAGAAAGCATACACTTCACAATCAAGGGAATGAGAATCTGCATTTATAATCTTTATTATTTCAGTAATTCAATTGAAGTTTCCCCCTATTAAACTTGCTTATGTGAATCAATATTCAGTAAAATCAATTAAGAATTAATGATGTGTGTATTTTTAAAGGTATCATACATTTTCTTTAAAAAAAAGGAATCATGACTCTATACTCTTGGTCATAACAATAATGACAATACTGCCACTAGCTCTCTTTGTTTCTGTTATCACATTACATATGATATATCCTATTGTGGTAGCGATCTGATTAGTCTATGTCTAATTTCCATGTGGTTTTGATCGTCTTGCGTAGTCTAATCCCACCTTATCTACAACCAGTTTCTCTACTCACCATTCAGTCTAATTGCCATTTCTTCCCATTAACAATTGTGTCTACTTTGTATCAAATATCAAATTTTTACGTAATGTTAAGAGTTGACAATATGTATGTAGTTTTGTGGTGAGAAAGTGACTTAACTAATATCAGTATTATACTTTTTAAAAACATTTCGATGATTGAATTTGAATAATCATGATATAATCAGTCTTTAAATGACACAAGTACTAACAATTGAATAAGTAAGTTTTTAAGAATGGAAATAATCAAAAGCTTGATATGGGGTATTATATATTCATTGTACATTATATATGTATTTTTATTTATATTTGTATACATGATGTTGATTATAGAAATTATCTTGTGCTGCATGATGAGTAGGGCGTAATAGTTAGTTATTCTTATGAATGTATAATAGCCAAGAACAAAATAGTGCAATTAAAAGAAATCATATCTTACTCAGGAGGATGTCAGCTTTTATGCTTTTGATGAATAGCTACTTTTCAACATATTTCTTAATCTTGCCATATGAAACCCATTTGTGTGTACAAAAGGGAACATTTAATGTAATTTTCATACTTTTTTAATCAGTTCTAAATAGCCTCCCTGTTTATACATGGTTTAGTGTTAGTTTTGGTGTTGAAAGCACAGTTAAGACTGCCTGATATTGCACCAACACCTGATCTGAGTTTACCAAAAAAAAATCAACACATGTGGCCTGTAACGCAAAGCATAGCAATGATCGTAGAACATTTTTCTACGATTGATTCCATTGGCTACAATGTACAATCAATCGTAAAAATCAAGCGTACGATTAATCACTAACCTTTGTGTTACGGGACCCTGGTAAAATTTGTTGGAGTACCTGTTTCATTATGTTGGTGTAAAAATAAACTTGACACCAACGCTAAATGGTCAACACCAAATTTGAAGGCACCCAGTATGTACTGGTAAAAGAATGGATTTTTAAAAAGTAATAGTTGTAGAGGTGCAGTGTACTTTTTGGAATATTTTCTGATCCTGAATTTTTAGTAATTTGTCATCTGAAAGAGAAAAATGAACTGAAAAAAAATTATTCTAATTTCCAATGAAAAGTTTTGTACCATTATAAAAATCAATGGTAATTATTACACTTTTTTTAATAGGCACCCCCCCAAAAAAAAAAATTAAGTAAGTACTAATAAAAAGATCATGATTAGTAAGTGAAATCGCAATTAGATGTTTTAAATTAAAACTGTGTCATATTATATTTTTCAAACGAGAGGAAAAAAAATTATTGCTGATTTGGAGTGTAGAAAATTGATTTATATTCACTTTAGAAAAAAAATTATGTACCCCTATGGGCTAATGAAGACGAATGAAAATGTTTTCCGCATAAAATTCCAGAACGTATAATTGTTATTCTATACTTTAAATTTTGTCTGTTGCATTCTACAGCGCACATGAAAAGTATATTTTTCACCACAATTCTTATCATGGGAGAAGTGTTACTATTGCCATCATATTATAATTTTCAGAATGGTTGAATTTAATAAATGAAATTATATGACACCTAGATAGATTCTTGTGATTTGATTGGTTGTTTGATATCGTTCATTTTGCAATGACGTCATCAACCATGCAATTTTGTATCCATTCATCATGCAATTTTGGATCCATACGATTTTGTCCATTGCACGTGCACACCGAGACTGTAGGCTCGCGGGACTACTCGTGTTTCCTGTGTGCATGTTGTAATGACGTAACAATCAACAGACCGAACTCGCACTGCATGACCATGTTTTGCATCAAAATTCATAAATTTCATATGAAAAAAAAAAAATCAATTTTTAGGTGTCATATAAACCAAATAATTAATGTTTTTTCATTCGTGCAATGCACAGAATACTTCATTCGGTGAAAGATTAAATAATGATCCATTCAACTAGACTATGCCTCGTTGAATGGAGCATTTCATCTTTCACCTCGTGAAGTATTCTGTCCATTGCACTCATAAACATTCATTATTTGTATATTAAATTGAATTAAATCCATCTTCAGCTGTGCAGATCATTCCCACATTTTTTCACTTAACAATATATGTGAATGTAAAATATATTTGTACTGCATGTATTTACTCTTACTATGTTACATCCTAGTAATACCAGATGTATTTATTAATTTACATCAAATGTACTTTTGAATTCTTTTTAAAACAGTAATTGTTGTGATAGATTGAATTTCATGAAAATAGAAACTGAAAATGAAAACCAATGTATTGAAAAGGAAGAGGTAAAAAGCTGTTGTATTATGATAAAATTATTACTTATTATCTGGTGATGTATTATCCTAAGCCGTTTGGCCTTCATGAAAGTCAATGCTTTTGTGGTATCAGTTTCTAAATAAAAGCAAATTGTTATAAATAGTTTTGTAACCAAAATTTTTAATTAGTTGTCTTTAGCAGAGTGAAGCTTAAAATGTCAAAGTGTATAGTAAACGTTTTGCTCAACTTGAGAAAAAAAACAATCAGCTACAAGAAAGACTCGTGGCAGTCGGTATTGACATATATGCTGATGATAATTGATGGCAATGATGGTGATCATGATGGTGATGATTGTGATGACGATGATGATGACGATGATGATGATGGTGATGTTGATGATGATGATGATGATGGTGGTGATGTTGATGTCATGATGGTGATGATGATGGTGATGTTGTTGATGTTATGATGGTGGTGATGATGATGATGATGGTGGTGGTGGTGGTGGTGATGATGATGGTGGTGATGTTGATGTCATGATGGTGATGATGATGATGTTGATGTTGATGTTATGATGGTGGTGATGATAATGATGATAATGGTGACGATGATGATAATGGTTACGATGATGATGATGATGTTGGTGGTGGTGGTGATGATGATGATTGTGATTGTGATGATGATTATGATGATGACAATGATGATGATGATAATGATGGCGATGATGATGGTGATGATGATGATTGTGATGATGGTGATGATGATGATTATGATGATGACGATGATGATGATGTTGGTGGTGGTGGTGATGTTGATGGTGATGCTGAAGATGTCATGATGGTGATGGTGATGATGATGATGGTGATGTTGTTATGATGTTGGTGATGATGATGATGATGATGTTGATACTAATGATAAAGATAATATTGGTAGTGATGGTAATGTTTTTTTTAATTTGTGTTTATCTCAACAATTATTTATGACAATAATTATAACAGTAATAACAAATGATATTATATTGGGTATGTATGAAGGTTTCGATATTATATATGACGAATTATCTCAGCTCTTCTTTTTTTAAATCTTTATTTGGTCAAAATCTTACCCCGGGTAAATAAAAACGTGAATGATTCTCGTTTTCTTCTCACGTTTCCTAGACATAAAACCCATAAACCACCTCCCAACAACCTTCGTCACTATCAGTCAAAAGAATCAATACTACGGTATATAATCATGATAATAGTCCTCTGTAATCGCATTGACAAAAAGCGATTGTTCTGTTACAAAATTGCGAATTGACAAAGGGTCTCTATCTTCTCTCTCAATCTGTTTTATGTTCGAGACAATACCACTTTCTCAAACAAGATATTCAATGACAATGTATGTAAAACTAATCTCCTTTTATATCTGCCCGAAAATATCGATGAATCTCCATGGAATTTCCATGAATAAACCTCATTCCAGGCAACTTATTTCATGATTATCAATTCAACGTTCAGACATTAATTGTGTGTTTTTGGTGGACTATTTGTCAACAAGGTTAAATGTATTACAATGTGCAACAGTCGCATCAACGAAACCGACTTCAAACCGACAGCTTTGATCGATCAGGAGGCGGTTTCGCAAGTGTGAACGAAGCATTACACTCGTTTACAACTCCACTAGAAGAAATAACACTTTTGCTCTTCAAGATATTTTTTTTCTAAGTGGAATTTGGAGTGAAATATACATCTAATCGATTTGGAGTGAAAAACACATTTCAAGCTAAATTATCTCTTGCCAATAAAAAAATGTAAATTCAAAATCAAATGTATTAATTCCCAACAGAAACGAAAAAAACACAATAATACAATATCAATTTTCTTCTTTTGTTCCTTTTTATTCAAGAGAGTAAAGTTGATTTTTTTTTACACAGAACAAATCAAACTCTTTATAGAACATTTAACACATACAATTTTACATAATTTCTTCTCGTATTGCCTACTTCAAAAAATAATCATATATAAACAACCTTTCTAAAGAAAGTTCTCACACTGGTTGTTTTTCACAAAAAATATACCTTTCAAGATCAAAATGAATTTAGTTGCTTCTTTCATCTTCATTTTGTAGATGTGAAATTTAGAGATTTTTAAAAAGAATAGTATTTAAAGCACAGAAATTAAACGATCTTACTCCAAATAAACATAATTTCCGATCAATCTATTAGCGTCTTATATATTATAATATTTTGAGTTCTCATAATACAGAATCTTAATTAAAATCGGGAGTATAACTGAGAATTAAAATAAAAAAGAAATGTGCAAAATAAAAGACATCAATGTTGCCTATCGGGAAGCACCCCATCCCTGAAGCACAGCTTATTCAAGCTTTGACGGCGCTACAATGAAGGGTTGCTGCCCCCTCCACTTTTTTCAAAAACGTTTAGGCCCAAAGGCGGATCCAAGGGGGGCCCGAGGGGCCCGCCCCCCCCCCCCATTGGCGGATCAAAAAAAAGAAAAAAGGGGGAAGAAAGAAAAAAACAGAAATAGAAGGGGAAAGAGAGGAGGAAAATTAGAGGAAAAATAAAAGGAGGGAGACAAGGGAATAAAATAAGGTGAAGTGAAAACTTGGAAGAAAAAAATTTTCATGTCACAATATAAAATTTTCGCTCGTGCTTACGCTCGCTCTAATTGTTTAAAATGTATTAACCCGGGCATCCATATGCATTCATAATTACAAAAGAGCTTATAATATCAACAAATTTCGCGCTCTCATTAGGACTACTATATAGATTAATAAATAAGATAACATCATCATGAATTCCTAATTAACTAAATCCCCCGCGCCTTTTCAGTATGTAATACGACAATTTTCATCTCTCGCTTAGATGAAACTTGTCGTATTCCATATGAAAATGATATTCCTATTCCTCTACAAGAGGAGTACGAAGATCATTTTCTGATGACAAAACGGTCTTTAGATTGTTGTCCCGGTCCTACAGGTCAAAATAATTATCAAAAAAAAAAAAAATCAGCTCGCGCTTCGTGATTGCATCATTTATTAAGTGTGATCCACTTCCAATTTTATACACAGTGCTTGAAATAGTGTTCAAATTGACCCCTTTTTAGATCGGTATATCAAGTATTTTCAGCTCCCGCTTTGCACTCGCATTATTGATTTTCACGATTTTACTTTTTATGTTTTTTTCAGTTATTATTGTTTTGCAAAGTGTACATAGATAATTAATATACTATTATTATTATTATTTTTACGAATTATAGGTAATGAAACTAAGTTTAGGGGCTTGCCTTTCATACAAGCTTTTTTCGGCAAGCCCCTCTGCTTAACTCTAAAATACAAAAATAATCTGGGGCAGCTTAAGTTTTTTAATTTTTTAATCAATTCTAAGGGCTTAATTATGTTATATATATGATATTATGTCTTGTTATATTATTTACTTTGTTGTGCTTATTATATTATGTACAACATTGTGAAACAGAAATTAATGAAATTGAATGAAATCATTAAAAAATGTAGCCCCTATTCAGCAGGCGCGCAGCCAGGGGGGGCGGTCGCCCCCCAAAAAACGTCCCCAAAAAGAAAAAAAAGAAGGGAAAAAAGAGAGGAGAAAAGGAAAAGCGAAGGGAGGAAAGGGAAGAAAGGTAGCTTTGTGGGTTTTTCTTTTTATTCTTTATTTTTTCTCAAAAGAGAAACTCCTTCACTCTTGCTCTAAATTTATATATATGAATTTTGCTTCCGCGCTGCGCGCGGTTAAATGACAATATTGCAGTTCTCCTTTGTATCCCCTCACCCTTTCTCTAACCCTGTTTTTCCACCTCAGCTACAGGCCCTATTGTGTTTCTTGCCAGTTAAAGTTCAAATGTCATTAGGGCATGGAATTAGACATGTTTTATAGCTCCATGGAATTAGAGTAAGGTTAGTCCGAAGTATATGATGTTATCTTTTTTTTTCAAATTGATCGCGCAGCTTCTCGTCGGGTCGACTCCGGGCGGGTAAAATCTTTATATCAATTTCTGCCATCACCTCCATATAGGCAACTTCTCCCGCTTTTCAGCTCATTACTAAACAACCATAATTTTGGGGCAAACAGGAACCTAATTTAAAAAGAGGAAGGTATACAATTCGTGTCGTATTAAATATAAAAAAAGTACAATATATTTTTTTTATCAAATTCTATTAAACTTCATTTCCCTGCACATTCATCTCTTGTCCTGTTTTGCGCCCTCAGTTTGAAATTTTGAATGACACTCAAGTTTCTTTATCATTCAAAATCAAGCGCTTCAGGATAATAGTCAAGAAATCATCCTTTTTTATATATAATTTAAATAAATCACAAAAGTTTCAACTTTTTGCGCACTATTTTCCTTGTAATGAAGTTCAATAATCTTATAAAATCAATTGAATTAAAGCCGATGGGGTATTAGAGATTTCTGCATTTGATGAAATGTCCGCCCTTTGAAATTTCAGAGTATCATTGCTCTGGGCGGGGAGGAATATCTTCCTCCCGGCATCCCCCGGCATATACCCTGCTTCTCCTCTGTTTTGCGAGTTAAAGATATAATTGTTTGTAATCAAATCTGATCTTTCAAAGGGAAGCATTCATTTCAACTTAGAGAACCCTTATCTCGAGACCCTTTTATTTGGAAAAAAAAACTTGATAAAACGCTTTAGCTTCCGCGCTTCGCGCGGGGTAATTATTATTTAAATTCCCTCCATTTTATTCTTTTTTTGTGCGTTCACAATCACTTTTGAAAACAAGGTTCAAAATCACAAAATAGTCAACTATTTTGGTGCTGATATAGGTACTAGAGACAAGAGAGACGGCTCCTTTTGATTTTAATTCATGAAACACCGATAGCTCCCTCTCCCTGCACCCACCCCTCGCAATATTTAAATAGGGCTTATGAGATTATTACTTATTGATTTAAATGAATAATGCTAAGAAGTGAGGACTACCCCCTTCAAAGAAACAAACCAAAATCAACTTTGAGCTGCCGATCGGGGAAAATATGGGTGAAAAAAAATCGCCCCCGTATTGGCGAATATTGGATCCGCCCCTGTGTAGGCTTATATAAAAAAGTAAAAAAATCCATCTGGCCAATCATTTTGCACGGTCAGCCGCCCCCCCCCCCACAATTTCCACAACGTTCTGGGGACCCCGCAGGGGGGGGGGGGCAACCGACACTGATTTTTCAGGAAGTGATAAAAAAAGAAGCTTAAAATGAAGAGAAAAGGAAAGAAAATCGAAGGAAGGAGAAACAAAGCTATCAAGGAGAGGGATATTACTTTAATATTATTACTACTTCAATATTACTTCAAAACGCCAGAAACCGCCTTTGTATTCGAGTTCTGGAAAAGAAAGGGGAAAAAGACATGCCCATCTGAAAGTGCCAAGTTTTAGTTCCTTGCAAGATTTTGTTTTCTTTAGGACCAAATATGATAATGCTGTGGTTTTGCAATCAGGCGACCCCCAAATAAACGCTCTTATGCCTCTTGGGCCAGTCTTGGCAAGGCGTTGCGTCAATAATGAGTCCATAGAAGAGGTCGGCCTATATACAGCCGTCGGTCTTCTGGTTGCTTATACCTCAGTCACATTTCCCTATATACGGCCGCCGTACTACGGTGAGTCGAAAATAGCAATTTTAACATTGTACCAGCTACATAATTATGAGTGGTTTGAATAATATCAGATAAAACGCTTGTTTTCGACTCGCCGTACGATGGCCGTAGAGGAAATGTGACTGAGGTATTACTAATAAAGCAATCTTGTTAACCTCTAAGGCACCTTGTGCAGTCGACTGGGAGAAGTAACACCTCAGTCACATTTTGCTCTACGGTGAGTCGAAAACAGCCGTTTTATTCATTTATATTCAAACCACCTTTATGTACATGTATAGGTATTACAAAAAATGTTTAAACGGCTGTTTTCGACTCGCGGTTAGGCCGCCATAGAGCAAATGTGACTGAGGTATAACTGAGCTACATAATTATCACGACGGGCCCGCGATTTAGTCTGCATTTTAAATTGAAAATCAAGGATGGTGCACGTTTGACATCATCGTATAGCCAGGAGGCACACGCCCCCCCCCCCATTGATTGCGGAGATATAAAATGGAAAGGAGGAAATACTGTATCGTATTGTTGGTTCAGAAAATATAGTTTTTCACTTGTTGTACCATTTTGCGTGTTTAACATGCTTAAAGGGCAAGTCTACCCCCCACAAAAAAGTTGATTTGAACTTAAAAGAGAAATACCGACCTATTACATTATTATCATGCTTTTCTAAGATCCTGGAAAAAATTGTTTACAAAAGATTAATTTCCCACTTAGATAATAGCAGAATATTAAACAACTGTCAATACGGATTTAGGGTTGGACATTCATGTGAGCATGCATTAATTGACTTAAATAATACCCTCTTAACTAATATGAATAATAATTACCACTCATTTGGAATATTCCTAGACCTATCAAAAGCCTTTGACCTCATAGACCATAAAATTCTCTTATATAAATTATCTCATTACGGTATTAGGGGAGCAGTGTGGGAATGTGATGACACTACTATTATTTCTACCCATTATATATTTACTGGAAAAAACAAATGATGAATTATGTAAGATTTGTGATTGGTTCGATGCAAACAAACTCGTTGTCAATTATGACAAAACAAGTGTTATGTAGTTTCGAAAACCTCATTTATCCCACAATGTATCTTTCGACTTCAATGTTAAAATTAGAAATGTAACTTTAAAATGAGTAAATTCCGTAAAATTCTTAGGATTTGTACTTGATGACAAATTGTCTTACAATGAACACCGCTTTTTTGTTAGTAATAAGATGTCAAAAAATATAGGTATATTAGCTAAATTACGTAATAATCTTACAGAAAAACATTTGTTTATGCTCTACAATTCTTTATTGCTTCCTTATATCTATTATGGTAATATCACTTGGGCAAGTTGTGGCACTACAAAACTAAACCCCATACACATACTCCAAAAAGAGGCTTTACGTATTTGTTCTAACTCCCACTACCTAGCTCCGTCACTCCCTTTATTTTTTAGATTAAACACCTTGACAGTTTTTGATATTCATAAAATTCAAATTGCAATTCTAATGTACTACGTAAATCACAACTTAGCACCCCTTAATATGATTAATCTATGTAAATATAATAAAGACTACCATCAATACCCGCTCCCACTCTAAATTCCATTATCCTGTAGCATTCAATCAATCAACCCTTTATTCATTTAAATCCACTGGTCCTCGAATATGGAATTCCCTCCCTACCAATGTAATTTCTAGCACAAATGTTACTGCATTTAAAACAAAACTCAAAAGTTCACTTGTAATTATGTATGCCAATTAATCACATAATTCATTTCCACACCCTTTTCCTGACCCCCCCCCCTCCTCTCCCCTGTAGGTTTACCGTCTTATTTTCTTATGTATTGTTTGTGTTTATTATTGTTACCTTTTCACTTTTATGTACGCTTATATATATATATATATATATATATATATGTATTGGGTGTCCCACTCATCAAGCTTTTGCTTTTAGGGGCACCCTAATCATTTAAACTATACTGTTACATTCATGTATGATTTTGTATATATTTTGGTTTGTATATTGATTTTTTAAATGATTGAATAAAATGAATTGAATTGAATTGAATTATCCGATTTTGATGAAATTTTCGGCATTTTGCTCAGTGAATTCTACTCTATTCATTAAGCTATAAATACTTTCAGCCCGGACCATCCCTTTATGGCTCAATCGAGAGCTTATGTTGTGTGTAAGAATTAAAAAGCATGTATTATTCAAACAATAAAATAGAAAAAAAAAATTGTGAAAAATATGCGAAACTTGTTATGATTGTATGATTCGAATCCATATATTGTTTTACTGGGGTTGACTTACTATTGAAAAGGTATTCTTCTCGGTTGCTATGGTGCTTCGCATATTTTCTAGAATGCTGCAATGCATAGACTTCTCCTTTCGAGTTATCATTCTTGTCTTCGTTAATTTTTAATCATATTTTTAACAAAGTTTAGTATGCAACCTTTCCTTGATCGGTTTCCCAGCAGTGGCGTAGCTACATGCAGGGGGGGGGGGGGGGTGGGCACGTGCCCCATCAATTTTCGGTGCCCCCAGGTGTCCCCCACAAAACAAATAAAAAATTAAGGAAGCCATAAAAAAATCCAGGCACCTACAACACGGCAAAAAAGGCAGAAAGGCGCGAAGTATAAGCGTTATGCAAAATGGGAGGAAGATAAGAGAAAGAAGAGTAAAAAATAGGGGATGAGAAAAAATCCCGTTCAAATAGAGTGTCTCGTTTAATTTCTAAAAAAAATCATCTTGTGCTTCACGCCCACTCTAGCCTTTTGCTTTCAAAGATACTTGGTGTTCTTTATGAAAATAACGTGGCTAAAAAGTCCAGTTTTTAGATCGGAATATAAAAAAATGAGCTCGCGTTTCGCACTCACATAATTATTGTTTACGCCTCTTATTATTTTTTTTAAAGAACATGCTTAAAATTCCCAGTTGTAAGTTTAGAATTAAAAAAAATCAGCTCTCGCTTCGTGCTCGCATCAATCCTTTACTTAGATACCAATCCTGTTTAAAGTTACCCCAAAATTGTTATAGTGCTCCGTTTAATTTATACCAAAAAAAAAAAAAGAAAAATCTCTCGCTTCACGCTCTCACTGACTTTTTTTGTTTTAAGAGATGGAGCTCACACTTCGCGCTCTCATTATTGTACGGTAAGATACGCCTCTTATTTATTGAAAACATGCTTCCAATGCCCGTTTTTAAGCCAGAATATAAATAATTTTCTGTTTGCACTTTCGCTCGTATTTTATTGGTGAGTTATGTACCTTTTTAATGAGTCCCTGCATGCAAACAGACTTTAAATGTCAATTTTCAGGTCATTATAAAAATTTCAGCTCACGCATGGTGCTCGCATTATTTATTTAGGCCTTGTGAGATACCTATTCGTGTTTGTGAAATAAAGTTATGGTATACTAAGAATGTATATGTCTTTTGGACTACCCCACAGAAAGAATATTTTGGTGCCCCCTTCAAAAAGCCCCTCAGTGCCCCCCTGCTGAAAGTGGCACCTGATGGGGTCCTAGACCACTCCTGAGATCAGTTGTAGTGTGAAAGCAAGCTGTGTCATAAACAACCGGAAGTGACAGCAAGCTATAGGTAGGGTACAAAACAACTTATAAAATTAATCTATTTATAAGGAATAAGGCAGGCCAGTAGCTAAGGGAGTTTCGAGGTTCCGCGGGACCCATGCAGCACTTGCCAAGAGAGAAAAAAGGGGGAAGAAAAGAGAAAGAAAAATACAAAGGAATGGAGGAAAGACAAGAAAAAAAAACAAGAATAAGAAAGTGAAGGAAATAGGGGGGAGGGGAATAATTGGATAAAAACTTTCAGGTAATTAAGAAAGCGCTCATATATATTTATGCTTCCTTGATTGGGATAACAATCTGCTCACGAGGAAACCATATAGGCCTAGGCTTAAAATATTCCGTTTTAAAGTCAATATGCAGAAATTATTCTCATGATTCGAGTTTTAATTATTATTTTGTTACAGTGAGATACACACCATGTTCATGATTACAAAAAGTATTTGTTTAATACCTTTTTAATTCAAATTGAATTGTTTCTGTTTTCCTTTAAACCACTTTTTTTTTCTGAAGAGGACTTGGATCTAAAAGGGCAAGTTCACTCCAGAAAAATGTTAATTTGAATCAATAGAGAAAAATCAAACAAGTATAACAATGAAAAAGAAAATGAATATGAAAAGATTAATGTATGTAACTATAGACCAATAGCTTTATTGCCTACTTTGTCTAAAGTTATGGAAAGGGTGATCTATACAAGATTATTAATTTTTTTTTATTAAAGATGATATAATTTCTGTTTTTCAATATGGATTTCGCCAAAAATATATCTCATGCCACTCTCTCATTTATTGACAAAATCACAAAAGCTATTGACAACTTTGAACACACAATAGATGTTTTTTCTGGACCTCTCCAAGGCCTTTGACACTATAAAAAAAATCATTAAATACTTCTCTACAAACTTGAAAATTACGGAATTCGTGGGAAGGCCTTGGAGTGGTTCAGAAACTACCTCGCAAATCGTAAGCAATTCTTCTCTACAAAATGTTAACCGGGGTGTTCCCCAAGGCAGCCTCATGGGCCCACTTTTATTTATAATCTATATAAATGACATCCAGAACTCCTCTGAAATAATGTCTTTTTTTGCAGATGATTCAAATGTACTCTACTCTCATCCTAACCCCGATATTTCAATTAATGTACTGAACACTGAACTGGATAAATTGGTACAATGGATTAGGGCTAACAAATTGTCAATTAATGTACAAAAAAACGAAATGCTTGCTTTCTAGCAATTCTTTATAGAACAATTGCCATTTAATATTAAACTGGACAATAAAGACAATGAAGTTATTACTACAACAACATTTTTAGGTCTCATAATAGACAAATTATCTTGGAAAACACACATTGACTTTATATGTCGTACAATTTCACGCAATATTGGTGCTTTCAACAAAGTTAATTTTTTTCTTTCAACTTCCTCCCTAGAAATGCTTTATTCAACATTAATTTTACCATATCTAAATTATGGAGCAATCGTTTGGGGGAAATACACACTCAATTACCTACCTATAGATAGAATATTGCTTTTACAAATGAAGGCGTTGCGTGTTATTTTCAACTTGTCCTGGAGATCCCACACAGATCACTTGTTTTTTAACAAGAACATTCTAAAAATAAAAACAATGTACCAATATAACTTAGGTCAATTCATGTATCAATTAAACAATAATATGTTACCACCCATATCTAATTCTTCATTTAACAAAAACAAAACTCTTCACAATATCCCACATGCACGTCAATCAGATGAATTCCATTAACCAGTTTACCACTACCCCGGACCATCCTTGCAAAATCAATTTTTACTTTTGAAGGCCCTAGACTCTGGGGAACTATTAATAATAACATCAAAAAATCACCAAGCCTAAATTCTTTCGCATATAAGTTCAAAAAGTTTCTCCAAGATAACCATTGAATTAACTCTTCATCACTCAAACTCTTGTATTTAAAATAAATCAAACATGAATCATGTGCATGATGTGACGTACACTTTTCAATCTCTTTCGTTTTCATGTTGATCAGCGAGGTCCGTTTGTGCGTATACTGGGGCTGGATTCTGGAGACCTTTTATTTCTCTTTTCTTATTTCCTTTTCTATTTTAATTTCTTCTTATTTTTTGTTCATTTAATAACTGGTTTATGCTCACGTTGTTATTAGCAGCCACCTCCATTTCCAACCTGATATGTAATAATCTTGAATATAATTTTTGTGAAGGGATACTTGAAATTTTCAGTGTTGTGCTTGTTGGATTTAACTTTATCTTTTTATGCAAAGCCACTCTCTGTTGGGGTGGACTTGTCCTTTAAGAAGAATTGGGATAAGGAGGAAACACCAAGGAAAACAGGACATGGACTTATAAACAAAAATGGAAATGATAATTACAGATCCCACCACGGAAAGCCTGTAAGTAGGCGTGATTATTTTGTGAGGGGGAAAACAAAACAAAACCAAGAAGGTGGCGGGAAAACGACCTTGTTGCCCTAGTAACAGGAGCCGTTCATGTTATCACCTGAGGGAATTTGATGAGCACTCGTGGACTGGTCTGTAGCCGCATTCTGACCTGACTCTTTGCATGCCTTCAGACATTTTTTTAAACACATGTTTTTGAGCTTTATTTTTGTTTCTCCTTCCTAAAGTATTGTTCTATAACGTGTCCCATCTTGAATTGAATGTTATGTTATTCAATCAATAAAACCGAAAGGAAAAGAAAACCGTGAGAGCAGAAAATTAAAAGCTGTCGGGTGAAAAGGGGAAACTCGACAAATCAAAATTTGATCACCCGTTTAGAATATTTTTTTTTTATATAAGGTATCTTATAATAATATTAATAATATGCATGCTTGAATGGTCGTTTAGATATACAGGTTACCATGTTCACTTATTATTTCCACTATTTCCTAAGCTGGGTTACTAAACCAATACCCTCATTTGTGGACTTAACTGCGGTAGCATAAACATTGGTTCAATCAGCCACATCTTTTACAGCGAAACCCTTTGACAGTGTGTACAAGCATTTGGAGCCTATGCAATTTACTCGGCGCGAGCACGTGAAGTTAATTAGATGAATATGCTTTAGCCAATCAGCGGCGTAGCTGTAAAGTCACCGATTTTTCGCTGGATAGTGGGCGTGTCCTTCCGTGCGTGATAATGCATATGTGTATAGGCGTAGCATTGCGGCTGTTCTTGCTATCGTCGGGAATAATATTTGGCGGTGGGAATTATTATCACCCAGCCGTAGAAAGGTCTTTATAAGATTTCATTTTATGATAGTCTTTGTTTTCTGTTGACTGATGGCCGTGTGTTGAATCTAACTCCTCGATGATGCCATATCTGTGGAATTTTCATTTAACATGACTTAAGGCTGTTCCAAACAGTCAGGGCTAGAGAAATTCCGACTCGATGTAATGAAATGAAAAAAAAGAAAAAAAAAAAAAAAAAAAAAAGACATGACAAATACACCAAACGGACACACGAATATCCCTGATCATGTCCTGACGAGGCACAATATGACCTCCATATGTATATTGCAGGCGTTGATTTGGACTTGAGTGTGACATGGTGATAGGTCCATGAGTGTGAAGAGAGACTTTGTGATTTTTGAAAATGTTTTTTTTTTCTAATCAAAGTTTTTTTTAACGAGTAGGCTGACATCATTAATCGATACCCCTGTTAATACTAATTTAAGTTGAGAAGATCGATTTTCACACCTCCGTTAAAATGAAAGGGTTTTAATAATTTTGAAGATTTAGAATATACCCCACTCTTAGCCAAACAGGTGAGACTCAGTAATCCACCATAATAAAAAGAAAACCTACGTTTTAAAACGCAATGTTGAGTTTTTGTTTGCCGTAGCTGTGTTCAATTCAGGCAAGATCTCTCAGCCAATATTTGATTGACTTGTTTTCACGGCAAACCCTCCCGGGTACACACACCATCTAGGCCGGATACATGTACACTGTATCGCCTGTGTTTATTTTTAATAAATAAGGGCGAGTTTTTTTCGCTCACGTAAGTGCAATCTTATCGTTCGAACCCCCGTTGCGGCTACCCCCAGGGTAACTTGATAATTTTCCTTGCTTTGTTGTTGGCTAGCTAATCCCTATGGAATATTGTGCAGCCTCGTCTGCCGCAGTGTGTATAGTGTGAGGCTGGATTGCCAGCTTATATCAGCGTGAAATGCAATCGGTTTCTGTGCCCGCATTCCGCGGATAAGTGGTAGGTGAGGCTTTCACCAATTTGTCAGCTGAACTTTAGTCAGGCGTGATCACGGTGTCACTCGCAGGGCGTGGCCTGTGGACGAACGCGCCGCTGATTGGTTGCTGAATCTACTATGCTGACATAAATTAGCGGCACGTGAATATCTCGGTTCTTACTGGTCACGTTCAATCGCCGTCGGTGATACAGCCAATCAATTACTTTCCTTTTATGGAATATATCACTTGTTTCTTTGTCGTCGCGTCCCGCGTGGAAACTGACCTATTATGTGGTATCTAAATGCCGCACATGATATAGTTTATTCTAAGCCAGATTTATAGTTTTGGATATGGAAAAAAAATTAAAGTGGTTTACGGGTCGTGCAGTTTTTCAAATTATATTTTTTGGTTAATTTTCGAACTAAAACATGGAACATGTATACTTTTGAGGCTTTTGAGGTATAACAGCGGTATCTATTTCCCCCAACAACTGAATATATCCTCGTTGAACTACAAGTGTACACCAGCGCTGAATTGACTTGGACGAATATACGCAGACACTATATACGCGGGCAAATTACTTCCCACCACACAAACAGTGTATTGAGTATTAAAGCCTGTCATGCCCGCCCATTGGATATACACGTAGTGTGTGTAAGCGCGTTGTGTGTATGCACGGGATATATATGTTTTACACACACTGCGTGCATGCTTCGCTGTTTGGAACGGCTAAGTTTACACATGAATCGAGTATTCATGGCCCGGACACCAAGGCGTTTCTTGAGGATTTAGAGTATTGGAATATATCATCGTCGATTTTTACATTTATTCTGGATTCTTAAAAGGAGTCAGTTACCTATTGCCGTCATGTATCCGCAGACCAGGCATGCAGTAAGTAAAATATTTCGTTGTTTTTGTGTGCTAATGATATAAAAGTCGGCTAGAAATAGTGTTAATGTTTATGAGTGCTGTGTGCGGTGTGGTGTACGCGGTACGCATATCGCATAAACCCGACCATAGCAAACACACTATCAATCAGTCATGAATTGCTCAGCTAATTCACTGTGGTCCCATTGACTGATATTGCAGTAAGTCGTGTAGTACTTTGTCTAAGACATGGAATGTGCTAGTGCATTGTCCATTGATTATATTGATTATACTAGATCATGATGTTTTGATGTAGCTCCTTGGCTTTAATAGATATTCACTTCCTTATTTTTATTGTAGACTAGGCACTAGCTTAATATTTATTGGTTGCCTTATTATTTTTTGTGTGAATTTAAATGTTGTTGTTAGGAATTTTGGAATGATGTCTGGTCCTGATTGTTGTATTTTTATGACCTAGGATCTAAGCATCTCTTTCTTATTTAAGAAAATATTCTTTTAAACCTCTACTTGTCATGCTTGTATTCTACCTTGAATTCAGCCAACTATGCCTTGACCTGGGCAAAAAAGTTGACGGATGTTAATCTTGTGTGTCTGATCATGGAGTATTCGCCAGGCCTTGCAATGCATAAAGACCCGGGCCGGTCCCCCTGTACTTACAGATGCAAAAAGAATGTAAAATGGAAAAAAAATGATTGCCATCTGTTGGAAAACGCTATGCATCTGTTGTGTACTCATTACGTACATGCTTCATAAGCTCTATCCATGCCCATCGAGCATCCGTCCATCGGAAAGAGGGAGGAAAGTTATAAAGGTACACGGAACGTATATACATCGTTAGTAGAAGTACAGAAAAAGAAAGGATGTAAGTGTATGCATCTCGTAAACAAAGTATTCAAAATCCTTGGTAACCTCTTCGGAGCTGTCATCCACTTCCATCCGTTTTTTGTCTCACCTGCATAGCAGAGTGAGACTATAGGCGCCGCTTTTCTGACGGCGGCGGCGTCAACACCAAATCTTAACCGAAGGTTAAGTTTTTGAAATGACAGCATAAGTATATGGACCTAGTTCATGAAACTTGGTCATAAGGTTAATCAAGTATTACTGAACATCCTGCCTGAGTTTCATGTCACATGACCAAGGTCGAAGGTCATTTAGGGTCAATGACTTGGACCATGTTGGGGGAATCAACATCAAAATCTTAACCTAAGGTTAAGTTTTTGAATTGCCATCATAACTTTGAAAGTTTATGGATCTGATTCATGAAACTTGGACATAAGAGTAATCAAGTATCACTAAACATCCTGTGCACATTTCAGGTCACATGACCAAGGTCAAAGGTCAATGAACTTTGGCCATAATGGGGGTATCTGTTGAATTACCATCATAACTTTGAAAGTTTATGGATCTGACTCATGAAACTTGGACATAAGAGTAATCAAGTATCACTGAACATCCTGTGTGAGTTTTAGGTCACATGTTCAAGGTCAAAGGTCATGTAAGGTCAATAAACTTTGGCCATGTTGGGGGTATTTGTTGAATTACCATCATACCTCTGTAAGTGTATTGGTCTAGTTCATAAAACATGGACATAACAGTAACCAAGTATCGCTGAACATCTTGTGCGAGTTATAGTAGTTTTCAAAGTCAGCACTGCTGCTATATTGAATCACGTGATGCAGGTGAGACCGCCAGAGGCATTCCACTTGTTTGCGCAAGGTTTCTGATGAACATCCCTTTAACGTCCGCGCTACATACTACCCACGTCCGTTCGTGTCCATTATGTTTTCGCAAAATTTTCGCTAATTTGTCCATTTCTGGAGCAGATGAAAACGGATGGAGCCACCCCCGAAATTTTGCTTGTACGCTTGTGTCCCTTATGAATGCGTTTTATGTCCGTCAGCTAGTGGGACCAGGCCTTAAATTTGTACGTGCAACATTTTTCATCATGTGCTGCCCCTTTCCAAATGGATGAACACCTTTTATGTGCTAATATTTTATAATAAAAAAAAAATCAGTGATGCAGAAGTGATGAAGACGTACCCCTGTTGCGCTTCACAACTCATTTGACAAACTTATATTTCGCTACCCCAACATGCATAAGTTGGAAAGTTATGATGACCTATTTCATGAAACTTGGACATAAGGGTGATTAAGTACCATTGAACATCCTGCCCGAGTTTCAGGTCACATGACCAAGGTCAAAGATTATTTAGGCCTTTAGGGTCAATGAACTTAAACCATGGATGTTGGGGATATCAAAATCTTAACCTCTCTCTTGTTTCCTTTCTCCATTAAGGTCGGAGATCACTGATATCAGTAAAAATGACTGAAGACGCTTCTTATGGGTTGCTAAAGTTAGACAAGTTGCTGAAAAGATTTTGGCACGTTGTGTGAAGATTGCGAATGAAGTATAAAATAAGAGTGTGGAGCTGGGTTTCACTAGCACTGCTAATGCGTACAGGGGGAAGAAAAAATACATTCTAGAAATAACTGGGGGTCTGCCTCAAAGAAACCTGGAAATCGTCTGGTATTGTTGTCCTTTATGTGATTGATGAGGTCACCGCACACAGATGCAGTGGCTGGACAGGATGAGACAAAGTGTTCAACATCTTCTGGATATACGGAACACAGTCGACAGATGTCATCAGAAGCCTTTCCAATTCTGACTACAGACTAGTCTGGCCTAAGTCAAGTAAATTTTGCATGAGATCTGGACTCTGGTGGTGATAGCTGGCCTCAGGGTGGGATTAGCTATATGTCCAGGATAAAGTTTAAACCAAGTTTATGTTTTTGAAATGTCAGAACATTGAAAGTATGGATCTAGTTCATGAAACTTGGACATACATTGTACATAAGTATGTAAGAGTTATAAAGGATCACTGATCGTCTTGCATTAGTTTTACATGTAGGTCGCATGATTAGGGTCAAAGATCATTAAGGTTTAATGACCTTTGACCATGCTGGAGGTTTTTGTTGAATTCCATCATAACTTTGAAAGTTCATGGATCTAGTTTATGAAACGTGGACATAAGGGTAATCAGGTATCACTGATTGTCTTGAAGGGTCTTAGGTCCCATGATGAAGTTCAAAGGTTGTGTACATTGTAGGGTCAATGAATCTTGTATTTTTTGTTTTTGTGAATAATTATTCATCTTAATTGTTTTCAAAGTCAGCATTGCTTGAACTCCTGTAATGCAGGCAAGACTGCCCTAAGCGTTCACTTGTTGATTGATTAATTATGTGTTACACAGGCCTGTACTCTGGGTCTGACTAAAGAAATTTCAAGCTTACAGTAAGTTTGACTTTTGGAAAGAATAGAGTGGGCATGGGTTAATTTTGTAGTTTGACCCTTTTTCATTTATAAGGATTTGTAACTTAAAATGTTGTAAGGGTGTCCTGAATTGTAGACTTAATTGTAGATACAATGATTAGTGTAACTGAGTGTACTCTAATGTTAGAGCAGATGATCCTGCACTGAGCAACATTCAGGTCCAGATGTATATCACCAAGAGTAGCCTCAATGGCCAGGTTTCAGTATTTTATAGTTCAAGTACTGTAGTACATATATTGCCTGTAGACTGAAATAGCACCATAACATATTAAACATTGGAGGGAAACCAAATTTCCTCTAAGCCCAAATGTACATCATGTATGAGAGATATAAATCTGTCACTCTTTACAAAGTTTAAGTACTGTATTTTCACAATTATTGTGATCTGTCTGTACACTAGGATAGAAGATACAGTACACTGTACATGTGTGATAGAGCATGCCCTACAGAGACCCCTATGTTATTTCATAGCCAGAGGTCAATTGAGGTCAAACTCTTAGGTTTCTGCCATGGTTCAAGTTCCTCTTTGGTTCGCAACCTTCTCACCTTTTGAAACCTAAATTTGATTTCATGAGGGGGCAAATTCCACAATCACAATATACATATGATACAGGAGGTCAAAGGTCACAAAAGTAGATCACCACATGTAAGCATACATGTACATTTATGTACATTTAGGTCAAAAGAATAGATAGAGTTTCAAGTAGATTAGATACATCAATAACATCATCTACATGTAGGTGATTTGTTTTTTCTATTTTTTTTTTCCTTCTCAGTAAGTACTGCATCAACAAGTTGGCCTACATGTGATTTTAATAAACACGTCTTTCCCCCACATTATTTCCATACGTGTATGGTTACAATTTTTCTTGGGGGGGGGCATGAAGAAAAAGCAAAATGGTATTGAAGCAAGTTTCTTAATGTACCAAATAATGAAATATTTCAGTCGAAAATTTTCAGTACATGATGGCATAGAGCAATCTATGACCAAAGTGTATAAGATAGGGTCTACATGTAGACCCTTGTTTATTCATAAAGAGCCTCTATGAATTGTTGGTTTCCTCTAAAAATTGTAATGAAATTAAATGTATAAGAATTATCAGTAACAGGAGCAGACTGTACAAAATGCCCCTTACTGAATTTTCATCCAAGTCAAACATGTGTCCTTGATGGTTCATATTAAAAAAGAAGATTGATACATATACCTCTGTATCTTAAGCACACATTTTCTTTGCAAGCAAAAGCAGAGCCATCTATTCTTAGCCTTGGGGAAATAATGAATTATTCTAACATGACAAGTTTACAACCATGAATAAAAGTTTTTGAAAATTCAAAGTATCCATTACCATTGTGGAAGCATTGTGGTGTAGCAGCTCTGACACTCGCCTTGTAATCAGAGGGTCGTGTGTTCGAATCCCACCATGGCCTAGCATCCTTTGGCAAGGCATCAGTCTACACTCTGCCACTCTCCACCCAGTTGTTGAATGGGTACCCGGTACCGGTAGGATGCGAAGCCTGATGCATAGTATGCCTCTCAATTGAGTCTTGGAACTCTTGTTGGAATGCTCCCCAGGGAGTGGAGAGGGTACATTTATTGTGTGCAGGCATGCAAGGATCTGATGACCGGGGTAATAATCTGTAAAGCGCCAATAGAGACTTTGTTATAATATAAAGCGGAATATTATATTATTTCCATTCTGCAGTGTTCCAGGCGGTAATTGTTATTATTAACCCTGGCTGTAGGCCTAGCCACCCTTTTACTGGCACACAAATCCTGTCAGGTACCCATTTACAAATGTACTACACCTGGGTCAGGTGCAGCACAATGTGGATGAATTTCTTGCTGAAGGAAACAACACCATGGTTGGGATTTGAACTCACCACGAATTTGTGCGTCGGTATCACTAGAACCCAATGATCCTAACATGCTAACTGATACGTACATGTATGCAGCTTCCTGGAATTGTTGACATAGAATGCTTTCATTAACTATTATACAGTGTGCTCTTACAGTATGTCATAAAATATAAACATGATTTTGTTTGATGTTATTATTGGCTTGATATCAACACACTATTGAAGTGCTGCAGCATATTAGCTTGATTTGTGTGTAGTGTGAATGTGTACATGTACATGACTAACACTTTGATTTATTATCTGTTTTACACTTTGCCTTCTCAGGCTTTCCCCATGTATTTTTAGGGAAAACATGAGAAGTGCTGTATTTGAAATATTTTCTCTTTTTTATTTTCCTAATACGCATTTGGATAAAAACATTAGGGTAGAATGAAAAAGAAAATGGTATTGAAATCTCTCAATGTTTTAACATGAATCCGATATCTGTGAAAGTGGTTGTGTGCTTTGAAAATTACTGTGTCCATGGAAGCAGTTAATATACAATTTTATGATTGATTTAGTGACTTTAATTTTTTTATTTTCCATTTCTTTTTTTCAGACACCCCATCAGCCTGGGCAGCCATTCAAATTCACAATTCCAGAATCATGTGATCGAATCAAAGAAGAGTTTAGCTTTTTACAGGCACAGTATCATACGTAAGTATTTAGTTCTATTTCAACTTTGTACACAAGTTCCGGTGTTTCTGGTGTTGCTTGTCAAAATATCTCACCAGGGAAGAAAAATTACAATAGGGCTTGGGGCAGATTTTCCCCTGAAATGCCCCCAAATGCCTTGGAAATTTAAGAAGAGCTAAATTCCCATAGCTTATGTCAAGTGTAAACTGTATTCCTACAATGCAATGGAGAAAATTTGGGATGGTTAGCTTAAAAAGTAGCCTTGTACTAGAAAATCAATGAAAACAAAAATCCCTTTTCACGTTCAAAAGAAATTTTGTGGTTATTAAGAATGGTCAACCCCTCTAAAAGTTAGAGGGGAAATGACTCTTTACCCCCTTCCATTCGAGAACCTCATGCCTTTGGGTCCAGCGACCCATATAAGGGCGGGCCCCTTGCAGGGGTCAAGGGGGTGGGGCCTAACTGATACAATTTGTGAATATTAGTAAAGAAACATATTAAATTAGTAAAAATTATATCACTATTAATCCAGTTTGATAGGAAGAAATGAAATATTTTTATTTTTCATATTGAGGTGGCTTTGAAGCTGCTAATTAAGAAATGCTGTCTTTGTGACAAGTTTAGAAATTAAACATGTTTTTCAGATCTGGCTTTTTGTCTCACCTGCATAGCAGAGTGAGACTATAGGCGCCGCTTTTCCGACGGCGGCGGCGGCGTCAACACCAAATCTTAACCTGAGGTTAAGTTTTTGAAATGACAGCATAACTTAGAAAGTATATGGACCTAGTTCATGAAACTTGGCCATAAGGTTAATCAAGTATTACTGAACATCCTGCCTGAGTTTCATGTCACATGACCAAGGTCAAAGGTCATTTAGGGTCAATGAACTTAGACCATGTTGGGGGAATCAACATCAAAATCTTAACCTAAGGTTAAGTTTTTGAAATGTCATCATAACTTAGAAAATATATGGACCTAGTTCATGAAACTTATACATAAGGTTAATCAAGTATCACTGAACATCCTGCATGAGTTTCACGTCACATGACCAAGGTCAAAGGTCATTTAGGGTCAATGAACTTTGGCCGAATTGGGGGTATCTGTTGAATTACCATCATAACTTTGAAAGTTTATGGATCTGATTCATGAAACTTGGACATAATAGTAATCAAGTATTACTGAACATCCTGTGCAAGTTTCAGGTCACATGATCAAGGTCAAAGGTCATTTAGGGTCAATGAACTTTGGCCAAATTGGGGTATTTGTTGAATTACAGCCATAAATTTGAAAGTGTGTTGGTCTAGTTCATAAAACTTGGACATAATAGTAATCAAGTATCACTGAACATCCTGTGCGAGTTTCAGGTCACATGATCAAGGTCAAAGGTCATGTAAGGTCAAAGAACTTTGGCCACGTTGGGGGTATTTGTTGAATTGCCATCATATCTCTATAAGTGTATTGGTCTAGTTCATAAAACGTGGAAATAAGAGTAACCAAGTATCACTGAACATCTTGTGCGAGTTATAGTAGTTTTCAAAATCAGCACTGCTGCTATATTGAATCGCGTGATGCAGGTGAGACGGCCAGAGGCATTCCACTTGTTTGTACATGTAGGCACCGGATTTGGCAGTCAAACTATCAATTTAGATCTATTGAATAAGCATCCCATTTATGCAGATATAAGGTTGTATTGTGAATCTTGCCAGAATGAACTGGATTGATTTGGAGGTATTTTAAGAAAAGAAAAACCTATTTTTCAAATTTCAATACTAGCTTTAATACATTCTGTTTTACATACAATTTTGCATGTACAGTATCAGCCTGCCCTCTTTTCCATATAACCTTCATAATTGTTTTCAGGTATCGGCAAATGGACAAATATAATTTCAAGTCACTAGGCAAAGGCTGAGGGTCATTTGAGGTCAATGATTTTAGGAGTTCCTTGTGAAATGTTTGGTTTTTTCCCTCTCTCTTAAAAAAAGATCAGTGAACAGTACATACATACTTTAATATGTAGGCCCTAGTTGTTTTTAAAATCGGTACTGCTTCTACATTGCATTGTGTAATACCTACATGTACATGTGATACTTTTTTTTATGTTTTTTAAAACAGAATTACAGAGTACTCATTCCCCCCAAATCCCAGAACTTAAAAACAGTGCTGAGAGTATAGTGTTCAAGAACACATCTTACATTACTGGAAAAGATTTGAATCCAAATTCAAGATAAATGGATCAAATAGTGTGAATTGAATTGAAATTTGCATATATTTGAGACTAAATGTAGCAGTCATATTGTTCAAATGCAACAGAAATCCCAATCAAAAGCCACAGTCACACCTACTAAACCTACTCCAAACTGATCAATGATATGTCATTGGAAATACAATAATAGGTTTGGTCGGTCTGGAGTCAGTTTCACCGCTGTGACTGGGGTGTATACTGCAGGGTTCCCAGCCCATCAGGGAAATCAGGGGAAATTATTTTACTTTTTTCCAGTCAGGGAAAAATCAGGGAATTTTGATCGGCCTAAACGTTGAAAGCACGGTAGTCAGTCAGACTCTGTTATACATGTATTTTGTTGCATTATCTAAACAACATTCATTGAATGACTGGTTATGGTGGTTTTTAAGGGTAGCCTCTATGACTGCAGTATAGTTTTTAATGCTGAAAATACATGTGACTCACTGCAACAACGTAGAAAACATGCGAAACTGTGAATGGGTTTAAATTAATTATCAGGGAATTTTAAAACTTCATCAGGGATTTTTTTTCTTGAAAAGCTGGGAACCCTGATACTGATATCATCATTTCCATAAAGGAAATTGGATGCACGTGTTAAAGGGGAAGTTCACCCTGAAGAAAACTTTGTTGTAAAAATAGCAGAAAAAATAGTAAAAAACATTGGTTAAGGTTTGAGGAAAATCCGTTAAAGAGTAAGAAAGTTTATATTAGAGTTCAAAGTTTTGGATTTGTGACGTCATAAATGAGCAGCTGCCCCATGTGTTATGTAATATAAAATGCATGAATTTCAAATTTTATATGGTTCCTGATGACTTAATTTTGTTTTCTATTCATGATCGGGTGTGGAATGATTTGTCTATTGATATACAAAAGGTACAGTGAAAACCATTTTCAATTTTTTGAGAAAATGACATTTCATTGATTTTTTACCATTCCCTATGTAGGGATGCTGCTCGCATATGACGTCACAAATCAAATAATTGAAATTCTAATAACTTTTTAATTATTTGATGAATTTTTATCAAACCTTTGGCAATATTTTTTATCATTTTTTCTGCTATTTTTACATTAAACTTTTTGTCAGGGTGAACTTCCCCTTTAAAGTTGACCTTTATTCTTGAGGTCAAATATCTGATTGAAATTATTGATTTGGAGTGGGATTTGAAACCTCATCCTTATGAATGACTTGTTAAACATGTACATAGTTGGAAGATTGTTTCTCCTGTGGGTTTTAGAATTACAAAGGTTGTTTGTCATTTTTAAAGGCTTCATTATTTTGTTTTTTCCTTTATATTGCCCATTCTGTTTTTTTTTCCTCAATACAATCTAATACATGTGAGTAAATCTTTGTTGTATCCTTATTTACCAGGTTAAAGATGGACTGTGAAAAATTAGCTCAGGAGAAAACAGAAATGCAAAGACATTATGTGATGGTAAGTTTTCTTCAAGGTCTTTAGTAAATATGTAAACAAACTTGACATTATATCTGGTTGTACATATACACTACACTAGTAGAACCTGTAGGCTTACTTGATGGACTGATGAATATTTGTTTAGTATTGTTGGAAAACTGTTGACTGTGCAGTACATGTATGTTCTCATTGCTCAAACATCCATCTCAATTTGCAATATTCTTTGCTTATTTACAAGTCTTAATCGAATTGAAGGTACAAAATGCATATTTACTGTACATACATCATGTATGTCAGTGATATTTTTTATTTGACAAATTTTGCAATACTGGTGAATATTTTGTATGTACATGTATGAACAGTACATTTTGTAATACAGAAAAGCACTAGTGGCAATCGTGTGAAAAAATAAAATAAAACAACACTTTAAGTTTGAATTTATTGTTCATGAACTGAAATCGAAAGTGTGTGTGATCTGTGAGTGTGAAACAATGTGATTGTGTTCAGCTTTAATGTATTTATGCTTAGCAGTGAGTATATGTAATTATCACGCTACAGTGTAATTCACACCCCTAATTGAATGCTAATCTGTTTTATGGCCAGACTTCATTCAATCTGAATCATTAAAGTGCAGTGTATGCGCAGGCACGGATCCAGGGGGGGGGGTGCGAATGCACCCTGTAAAATTAGAAAGAGAAAAAAACAACCAAAATGTGTTGATTTGGGGATGCTAATTGCTGATTTGTATGTACTGTACCGTATGCTGTAAATGTTCATTGTCATTAAAATGATGATACATGTATACATGTAAATACGTGCATGTACTGTACAGACATACAGTACACTGTCTGTACATACATGTAGGCTTTAGATTTTTACTGGGTTTTGGCTTTGCATTAGGTAAATGTAGATAATAAGAAACCATACATGCAAGTTCAATGTATGTACATAGTAATTTGTATCAATCACTCCCTAATGGTCTCTAGTAATAATAAACAGTCACTCACAACTATTAATGTATTTGACTGTTTATAGTTGCTGTGAGATCAGAATTGTAAACAAATTGTTTGGCAATTTCATTTCTGATCATGAAAATCCATTATGAATATTGCATTATATGACTTTACTGTACATTATAATTTATATGACAAGTCTGTTAATTTGACAGTGTTATGCAGTATATAATGAATTACGATCTTCAATTTGTTATTTATTTAGTACTATGAGATGTCATATGGACTCAACGTTGAAATGCACAAACAGGTGAGTATTTGATTTCCTATTTCTGTCTGTTTGCAATAATGTGCAGAAAGGCGTGTACATACATACCCTGTACATGTACAACTTTTGCAATTTTCTGTTTTCACACAAGCTAATTTGTTCCCAGGGCTTCATTCTTCATTAAATCTTTCTTACATGTACATGTACATTCTTAATTGCATCATATTCAGTCAGATCATTCACGTGGGAATGCATTACTGTGTTGTCATGTACATTCTTTGATATACCATGAACATGTTTTAATACTCTTTTCTATTTGTAAAGCAATCCACAGAAGCTGGTATTAGATGCACTTTTTTGTTGTTGGAATTGTAGTGTTGTCTGACCGTCTGTCTTTTACAGTGCAGTGTACATGTATCTTTAAAATAAAATTACAGATAATAATCTGTGAATCCAAAGATCAAAGTTAAAAGTTCAAAGGTCAAGAATGAAAAGTACTACTTTTGTTACTATTGAGGTGGAATCATAAATGTTTTACCACAACCATGTTTACATGTACATTTCCTACTCCAAAAAGAATCGCAATTGAATGCAAACTTGCGAAATTTGTAAAATTTGATGATTTTACCTCAAAAGTAACAAAAGTACTTGACATTTATGATGTCACACTTCAAACAAAGGTACGTACACCATTCAAGAGATTCACACTTGTGGAGACTGGTATAAATATGTACCCACTGACACTGCAAAATCAAGTCATGTAGAAAGTGCTTTTTATTGAAAGTTAATTTACCTTTGAATTTGATTGTGTGATTTGCAGTGTTTACCCTGTATTTATTTATATATACATGTACTGCATTAAAAAGGGGGTACTATCTTGAAATATAGACAGACATTTGATTTTAACAAGTCAAAAGCCTGCATTTCTTTTTAACTTTATATGATTACTTTAGTTCATTTCTGCAAATTAGTCCATCATTGTGTAAAATTGTACAATTACATGAAATTACGCTAGTACAGTTTGGAATATCTATCAAATACAACTTGTCTTTAATTGTCTACCGTTTGAATCAAATTAGTGGTATTTTTTGGAAGTGTCTCAAGATGTTTGACTCATTGTTCAACTGCAATTGTATAATGTTTTTGTTCTTTTCTTGTTTACAGACAGAAATAGCAAAACGGTTGAATGCCATCTGTGCTCAGATCATCCCATTTTTATCACAAGAGGTGAGGTTTTTAAACGTTCACGTGCTATATTTTGCATTTACCTGCCATAGTTTTTTCAATCATGATTAACAGACAAGATTTGTTTGTGGCCTGCTCATTTATTGACAAATTTGGATGTCGAGTGTTACATGACTGTTATTTCAAGGTATAAAAAAAAGCATGAATAGATAATGAAAGAATTTTAGTCATTTTACAATAAAAAAAGGGGGCATACTCTCAATCTAACTGGAAAAAAATTATAGATAAGGATTATAGATAATTATAGATAAGGATTTATAGATAAGGATTTATTGTTATTTTGAACCTTTCAAAATGAAATGTACATCCTTTGTATATTTTTGCCAATTGTTGCTAAATAATGTTAGACTTTGTATTGATAAAGAAATAAGATTTTATTGCCAGCATTTTTAGTGCGTGTTTGTTGGGCTACATATATACTTCTGTATTGATCGTAAGCACACATCTCCAGAAATTCTTTATCTCTATTTCTGTTGGTTTGTTCTTATCAAATTATACTCGAAGAAATCACATGGCTTGAGAAATAGTACTGGAGTGAGAGAAAGCTTTGTGGATGATAACCGTAATAGGATGTTGGTCAAATTCCAAAGGTTACAACACTTCCCGAGGTCATTGAATTATGAAATTATTTTCTCACTAAATTCTTTGGAGGGCTAAGAGTGTGAGTCGTGTTCACGACCTTCACGCTTGGTGAACAGCTCACCACATTTTTTTTTTGAAGATCAGTGCAAATTTTCAATTAAACTTTTAGAAATATATGAAATAAATGTTGGAGTACCAAAAATGTTTGACTTAATACAGTGTACGTGTACGTATGTCTGGGATCCCTTATACATATACTGTATACTGACCACCAGGGAGACAAGAAAATTGGTGTTTATTTTTATATGTTTGAATGAATTTTTAAATGGAGGTTATTTTCAAAGGGAAACCAGGTATAACTAAATTAACTATGGTCTTTATAGATAGGTAGGATTTCTATAACTGGTGGTTAAAGTACAGTAAATTTGACTGTCCTTATTAATGGGTATTTAACAAAAATGTTTTTATTTGTTGATCTTTCATCTCAATATTTGAGAACTGCATGTATGAGAAGAACAGCAAAGTTAATGATTTATGCAGACACTGACATATATGTAGTTCCAAATTCTGAATGAATATTTATTTTCAACCATGCATTAAATCAATGATTTTTAGACATATGTCTGGGAAGCCAAGTGTGATGTTTGATTTTAATCAGAAATTATTTTTGTGCTCATGCTATAAAAAAGTACATTCTTGTCACGGTTTCTGATTGATAAGTCCAATAATTGTCAAGACCACATTGCATGATACCAGACCCAGAAGTAGAGTAAACATTAGGAGCCAAATCGCGTAAACAAAGATGTCACAGCACAGTGCATACATTAATAGTGAAACCACATTTTAAATCTTGGTTTCAGTGACATGTATAGCTATATTTAGAATGTCACCTGAGGTGGAGACTTGAATTTATCTGAATTGTCTCGTTATTTTTTTTGTCTCTGTCTCTTGTAGCATCAACAGCAAGTAGCAGCAGCAGTAGAACGAGCTAAGCAGGTTACTATGACAGAACTAAACGCCATCATTGGGGTAAGTCTATCTAGATACTTTCAGTTTCAAAAATCTTTGGTTGGTATACTACAGAGCCCCTGAGGAGGTGACGGGCTTGTATTTGCCAATCTCGTTCCCATGACTTACCTTCTCGTTTCAATAACTTACTAACTTTTTTACATGCCATATACATGTACCTATTCCCAAGACTTATCAAATCATTCCCTAGTCATTCCCTATACTCCCATTTCTCATGTACTAACTAATTTCCTCGACTTATAATAAATGCATATTTTTGTGACTTATAAAGCACTGTATTGTAGATGGAACAAGTTTGGTAAGTCATTGGAACAAATTATTTATAGAGAGAATGACTAATTAAAGTTGTGAGTCAATGTAATGAGTTTTTAATCAAGAGATCAACTTATTTAATTTCTAAGTTGATGGAATATAAGTCAAGGGAACAACTAAAGTGGTAAAGTCAAGGGAACAAGTAAGCACATTTATTATGTTGTTGAAATAAGTTATCAAAGAAAAAACATGTCATGTCACCTTAAGGGCTCTGCAGTATTCTATAGTAATAGAAAAGCTAACCTTTTAGGGTGCGTTTATCCGCCACTTTTTTACCCCAGAATCATGATCTAAATCATGATTCAAATCATGATTCTGCAGAATCACGATTGTGTTTAGTTGAAATTGAATATAATCATGATTAGAATCACAAACATGAAACACGAAAAAAGGGGCGTTTGGAAAGACGTTTCTGCAGAATCACGTACAAAAATGTTCGAATAAACGATATCGTGATTACAATCATGATTCTATGACGTCATTGTGTCGGGCTACTTAAGGTTTGACTCTTGCCAAGCTCAAGACGCGCTATGCTCAGTGTATTTATACATAATATGATATGCATGCATTCTGTGTTGGGCATCGCATCGTCCACTTCTTTTCATCTTATTTTGGTCATGTCTTCAACTTCAAGTGAACTAGTAAATGAACTAACTGAACAGACAATGATATCAATTGTTGTTGAGTTAACAAGTGTCAATATGAAATTGGATCTACGCTAAAATTTACATCCGAACACAATTTTCGATAAACCGACAAGAAGAATAATAAGTAAACAAATTGTGGTATAATAGACTGAATTCGGAAGGTACAGGATTGATTTTTCGAGAGCCAAAACACGTGCAAAAAAAGTTGACCTAACTTCCTCTGTCAAACTGCGCACTGTGATGCGCACTGGATCGGTCAGAATCCGAGGAAAAACAGCTTTAAAATGAAGGTAGTCTGAACGCTGATTATGTGGTATTGTGATTCATGTTTGTGTTTTGAATCATGATTCTGGCTTGAGGTCGCATAAACGCAGCCTTAGATTAACCGAGACCACACTGTTATGGAGTGCTTGTTACTTTGTACTGTTCAAGTGCTGTTTGTCTTGATACATCCATCAAGTACAGTCTAGTTTTATCATGAAGGGAGATGTGCCCAAAAATCATTTGCAGTGAAATGAGAAGAAAGGAAGCAGAAAATAAAGCATGAGCATAAAATCATTTTTTATTTTTCAATTAATATTTTGGTACATTTGTACATGTATGTACGAAGCCCCAAACCGGACATTTTTGACATCCAAAAAAAAAAAAATTATCACGTACGTACGCAGTATTATTACGTACGTACGTAATATTATTACGTACGTACGCAGTATTATTACGTACGTACGTGATAATTATTACGTACGTACGTGATAATTATTACGTACGTACGCAGTATTATTACGTACGTACGCAGTATTATTACGTACGTACGTGATAATTATTACGTACGTACGCAGTATTATCACGTACGTACGCAGTATTATTACGTACGTACGTGATAATTATTACGTACGTACGCAGTATTATCACGTATGTACGCAGTATTTATTACGTACGTACGTAATGTTATCTCCCAAAAGGTCATACATGAATTCAAATACCGGTAGTTACTGAAATCTGATCACGCTAGCGCGAAGCCCGCAGGCTTTAAATTTTTATGTGGGCCTACAATAGGCCTTCTGCTTTGATTGTTCCCGCATAGAATTTCCCTTTAAATACCAGCCTCTTCAAATAGTTTTTCTTTTTTTAAACACCTATACATCTTCACTTAATTTACATCAATTAATACCATATCATATTCAAATTTAAGCAGAGAACGAAGCAATTTCAAAAGGGTGGTAAAATAATAGGGGCTCATCCCAGTGTCGCGTGTGGGTACATTTTTGAAAAAAACTGTCTCGCCAAAACACTAACATAATAGGCCTTTAATTGTCCTTTCCCCAATGTGTTTCTAGCAGTTTCTAGCTGAAAGGAATGGTTTAATTGAAAACACAGCCTGATGACGAGAACAAATGAAATGGTTATCATATGAATATTGTGGGTTATATAGCAGGGACCTGGGAACTCGCGGGGGTGCTGGGGGTGCTGCGTGTATTATTTTCCATAGGCAGCACCCCCACGAAATCGGGTTCCCTTTGTATTTTTTATATATGTTATAATGTACATAATTATCACATCCGACAATCGCAAATCATACAACGTCTTTCACATATTCCAATAACATCCCTCCTATAACATGTAACGCGACTCAATCAAGCTCCGGCACGCCGATACAGACGTAGTCGCGCGCGATACGTGATAACCATTATAGTTTACACACTACCATGACTACTCGATAGCAGGGAGGGACAAGGGTGTGGTTGGACTTGAAACTTAGAGGGTTTTATGTCGAATCAAGTGTGGGCGAGCCCGACCGCCCGTGTTTTGTATAAAGAATTACAATTCAGACAATAAAAATCAAATTTCAGTCTTTTTCGCCCTGCCCCATGGCCCTGGGAAGCGGGGGTGCTGGGGGTGAAGCACCCCAAAATGTGGGGGTGCTGCATGTGTTATTTTCCATATAGGCAACACCTCCTGGAAATCTTGTGGTAAGTTGATGAATGACAGAAATGTAATGAAAATGAACGACGTTTTGTAGACCCCCACCCCCTTAAGAATTTTCCGACACAGTACTTAAAATAGTGTTTAAATTCACCCTTTTTCAAATCGGAATATCAAATATTTTCTGCTCGTGCTTCGCGCTCGCATTATTGATTTTTATAATAAAAACAAAGTATTTACAACGCCCAGATACTAAAGGGCTAACTCTAAACACGCGCACGCATGTTTATTCAGATACGCAGCTTGTTTTGGGGCTACTCCGGGCTGAAAATATTTATATCAAATACAATTTTATGAAAATCTGATAACAAATAGTTAAGTTATTTAATTCTAAAGTTTAGCAATAGTTTATGAAAATGGTGATATGCATGTCGTCATGAATATTAAATAGGTGGGTTGACATGTGCGGAAATCTCTTCACAAAGGTAGAGGGACCAGGGCCTGCATGGAAAATTTGACAAGCATAAAAAAAAGAAAAAAAAGTTTTTCACCCAAAATGTAAGGTCATTTAGTCCAAAAGCTATTATTTCGATTGTGAAGTGATGTATTTTTCTCCATGAAAGACCAAAAATAGTAGGGGGGCATTTGATATTGTGTCCCCCTACTATTTTTGGTAGGGGGGACACGTCCCCCTGTCCCCTCTGGGATTTCCGCCCTTGCGGGTTGAAGATATCACATCCCCACTATCCTGTTTCTTGTGATTCCAATTTTGATTCCATGTAATAACATGGAATCAAAATTGTTTAATTTTTTCATACCAGTGTGAATGATATGTCTCCCTTATAATGAAATAAGTTGCAGCAAAGAATATCTAATAGACTAAATCAGTTGTCAATTCAACTGTTTTTTGGTTCTTGAAGGGAAAATATCAAATAAACCTAATTTTATATAATAAAATACAAAAGAACAATTGGGGATATGACATCATCAGTTTGCTCACTGAATATTAATGAAGACATGCTTAAAACTGTTTCACCGGAATAATGCTAATCTTTAAAATGCAATAACTTTGATATTCCTTGTCGGATTTTGATCAAATCTTTATTCTTATGTTCGCCTGATTTCTCTTTATCTGTTCAAACCATATTGCATTCAGTGTGGAGTTTCAGATCAGAATATCAAAAATTTTCTGCTCGCGCTTTGCGCTCACATTATTAATGTAAGAATATATCCAATTACCCATCATTTTCTTGATTTTTAAAACATGAATAGAATGTCCCAATTATAGGTCTGAAATCTCAATTTTGTTTCCGCTCGCTCTTTGCGCTCGCATCAATTGTATATTTATATACCTATCCTGTTCATGATTAGAAAAGTGCTTAAGATGTCCTGTTTTTAGGTCTGAAATCTCATTTTTAATTCCGCTCGCGCTTCGCGCTCGCATCAATTGTATATTTATATACCTATCCTGTTCTTGATTAGAAAAGTGCTTAGAATGTCTCGTTTTTTTGTCTGAAATCTCAATTTTGTTTCCGCTCGCGCTTCGCGCTCGCATCTTATCCTGTTCATGATTGCAAAAAGTGCTTAGAATGTCCAGTATTTAGGTCGGAATGTCAATTTTTTCAGCTCGCGCTTCGCGCTCGCATTATTTGATTGGTGATATATGAATCGTCTTAATGAGTAACTGCAAACATTCCTTATAACACTTCCCTTTCGATCAGACCAGAGCGTATATAAAAAATATCTGCTCGCACTGATCACGTTCGCAGTTATTATTTGTTACATACGCATCTTGTTCAGGACCACAAACATTGCTCAAAATATTCAATTTTTCAGGACAAAATACATGAATTTCCCCCCCCAAAAATAGCTCGCGTTTCGATCGCGCTCGACTTATCTCATTATATATCTATGTTCTTTTATAAGAAGAAAGCTAAGAAGTGACTGTCATATATATGTATATATATATATATATATATGTGTGTGGGGGGAGGATTGGTTGGTGTGTGTGTGGTGCCCTTAGAGGTGTGTGTGTGTGTGTAATTATGGAAAATTCAATTATTGTGTCCCCCCCCACCTTTGAGGAGAGATTTCAGCACCCCCACTGAAAAAATCGTTCCCAGGTCCCTGTTATATAGGCCCTATAATCGATGAAAAGTCATGATCATCACCAGCATGACTATGGTCCAACCATGGTCCCAGCTAGCAAGCTGACGTTGGTTGGGCCAATGCGGGGTGCCGATGTCGGCCACATTCGGCGAATATCGGATTCCATAGACCAATGAAAATTAGAATACTACGTACGTACGTAATAATACTGCGTACGTACGTAATAATACTGCGTACGTACGTAATAATTATCACGTACGTACGTAATAATACTGCGTACGTACGTGATAATACTGCGTACGTACGTAATAATTATCACGTACGTACGTAATAATACTGCGTACGTACGTAATAATACTGCGTACGTACGTAATAATTATCACGTACGTACGTAATAATTATCACGTACGTACGTAATAATTATCACGTACGTACGTAATAATACTACGTACGTACGTGATAATTTTTTTTTTTTGGTTGTCAAAAATGTCCGGTTTGGGGCTTCGTATGTATGTACAAATTTTGAATAACAGAGAATAAACAAGAGCATTCTATAGAAAATGTGGACTCAAGTTCTTGATTTATACCTGGGCCAACTTTTCACTATACCATGTTATGAGAGTGAGATTCAATGCGAGCTGAATTTTAGTACATCTAACAGGCAGTAGAAATAGGCAAGTTTTATTGTATTCTAATTATATGATATCAATCTATGGAATCAATAAGTAATATACATGTACACTGTAGAAAAAACAAACACTAACAATAAATTGGGCTCATTGTGAGAAAATTCTGGCTTTTCTTAATGTCATTTAAAATGTACATGTATTTTCCTTGCTTAGTTGAGTGTGCAAAGTACATGTAGCATTTAAACTGAATTATCATGTACCATCTGTCACTTATGAGCATCAGTAACACATACATGATGTTTGATGCAAGAAAAGATCTTTGTCCAAATCTACTAGAGCAAAATTTATTATCATTGCAGTTTGTCAGAAAATAGGGGCCTTGTTATTACATGCACCCTTCTTTAGGTAACCTGTGCGTGTTAAAAAAAATCTTGTGTGTTATCTGTCTGTCAACATTTCAAGTGAATGCTTTATTATTTCTAGAACATTCCAAAAGGGAGGGGAGTTCTCAAAAAGATCTGTTGTCAACAACTAGTGTATTTGTCTTGACTTTTATACTCAAGTTCACGTAAGGACATAAAATTAGTTTATATCAGGAAGCTTTTAATAGATTTCACATTCAAAATCATGATGCGAGATATCTCCCAGAATGCTGCAAACAAGGTTTGATTTCTCCTAGAATATGCAGGATTGAAATTGTTACAACTTACATGTACTTTGTTTTAGGAAAGATGCTTCCTTATTTTCAAATCTGCAAAAATTCAAAAAATTGAAATAAAACAAAAGTACCACATGTAGTGTGTGTCATCAACTCTTGTACATACATTGTATATCACTCTTGCTGTGTAAATATTTTCTTGTGAAAATATAATACAAATTTCATAACTGTTCAGCATTATACAGTAGGGGAGACCGGGGTTTGTTGGAACATTTTTGACAAAAATGGCTGTAAAATCCAAATAGATTTTATTTGAGCAACAATCAATATATCAGCTTGAAGCATATATCTAAGGGCTTCAAATGTACCCCATAAAATGTTTACCGTAACTCTATTATGGTTACTGAAAAAATCCACCTTGAACAAGACCATCGCAAACATTCAAACTTACCCCAATACGGGGTAAGTTGGAACATGGTATGGGAAAAGTTGGAACACTGCATGGTCAATTAAGAATTATACTAAAACTACTTAAAACTGTAATATTACATGGTTTTAGCCTATTTGCTTTATTGTATTCAAGTTCAAAATATTTAAGTTGAACTTTATGTTTTCTACTATACAGCCACTCCCGCAAGCAGACTGTAGTAGAATTCCACATATTTGGGTGCGTTTGATTTTACATGCAATTAAGTGTACTATCAGCAATTTTATGTACTTCTGCATCAAATTTATAAGACAAAAATTAATTGTTTATACTTTTTTCATTAATTAATTATGCAAATAAGCATATGAAATTTGCCCTAAATTTTTTTTGTGTGTATGTTTTTGCCTTTAACTCTATTTATTAAGCTATTAGAATGCTAATTTTTGGTGAGAGTATCATTTTTTACATTTATAACAAATATCCACCAAAAATTGCAAAAAATATAATTTCTTATATATTATGTTTTTTTTTGTATTTTTGTTTTTTCGAACCTTTGTTTTTTCTGATGAACTTTGTCGGGACTCTTTTGCGATCATAAATAGCATAAAATGAATCTATTTGAACTACAAAGTAAAAAAAATAATCATACATAAAATGACTTTTGGTTGAAAAACACAATTTGCATTGACCTTGTACATTGAATCACGTTTTTTGAACAATTTTGGGTCCGAACATGCATGTACAAAATGTTGCGTAATTTCGAAACTGCACACACGGGCATCGCAAATTTGGTCTCATATGATGCGCAAGACTTGAAAGTAAAAAGTCAGCGAGCAGTGTAGTAAAAAAATTAGTGCGACGGCGTAGGGACAATTTTCTTGGGGGGGGGGGCTCAAATTGACCCCCCCCCAGGGTTAATATTGCATTAGGGGCCTACAATAGGCCTTAAATGCACACTCAGACCTAACATAAACAAAACAAGCATGGTATACAATACATGTTCAGAAGAGTGTGAAATACGTTATATATTTTTTTCTCATATCCAATGTTTTTATTCATAATTATGTTTGGGGTAAGTTGGAACATGTTCCAACTAGCCCCTTCAATTTTGTTCCAATTAACCCCGGAGGCCCATTTGACGTTTATAAGCTTACAGCACAAAAAAGGGACTTCACCATGGCATATTAATAACCTCATTTTGTAGCCTGGTATAAGTGTCTATTATACCCCCAATCTGGCCAACTTGATCTATAAACTTCTCTGAGATAATCAAACATTTCTGAAAGAGAAAAAAATTACTCAGAAGGTCAAAAAACAAAAATTCCTTTCTAACTTCACCAGGCTTGTTGCACATGTGTTGTCTGTGATATGGTGGATGGCTGTTGATAATGACAATAAATTGAGGGCAGTATTGCAGAAATTTATTTAAAGACGTTAAAGAAAACTACAATGTTTCAACGTACCCCATGTTCAAACTAACCCCAGTCTCCCCTACTTCTATTTGTTTCTTCTCTTTCATTCAAATCTAGTGTTTGTTGAGGCATACTTGCCCTCTTAAATACAGTAAGGAAAAAAAAGCCTCTAAATGATATTTTTTGTTCTCGATGATGATTCTTTGGTATACCGTACATGTCCTGTTAAAATCAAGTGTTTTTTTTCACTATTTTTATTTTCATTTACAGCAACAGTAAGGAAAAAACTCTAAATAATATATTTTTTTCTCTTTGGTAAATTAGCATGCCCTTCTATCAACATAAAGTGCTTTTTTTCTATTTAAACATTTTTTCTATTTTTATTTTCACTTACAGCAACAGTCTGCATTCCCACACTTCTCAGTAAGTAAATTGAAAATGACATAACAACTGGTAGTCATGATAACATTGTGAAAATATTTATTATTATTATCATTATTATTACTGGTATTGTGATTATTTTTGTTATTGTGGTTGTTAATTTGTTATTAATTTAATTGTAGCTGCTCCAGAAATAAAATATGTAATGAATATTGAAATTAAGGGCAGTTTATTGGTGGTATTCATGTATTTGTGTCATGAGGTAAAATGTTCTATGAACTTGTTTTTAAAAAAAAAATCTGTTTTATATTCGTGTTTAATATCTTCCGGTTGCAGTGGAAGTAAGAAGTTTACAACCTTGTGTGGTTTGAAGAGTCTTAAAATTTGCTCTAGCACAATCCATGTAGCTACAGTTAAGGTGTATCGTGGGATACAAAATGGCTGACCATGTTCACATTGCAAAGTTATTGTGTAATTTATGCAATATAATCACAATTATCAGCAGCAGATTATATAGAGGAGTAGAGCTTTTCACTGTTTCTCGATATACTCTCACCAAACCTTCATAGCATCAGTAAATGTCTCCACTAGAACTGCCGATTTACTGCCTTTAAATTTTTTATGCCAGTCCGAGGGAAATAAGGACCCTGTGATTAATCTACCATCAATTCTTGATGAGCCTATCTTAACTGATGACCCCCCCCCCTTTCCTTCTCTCTTTCCCCAGGGTCAAGCAGCCATGCAGCACCCTCTTCCCCATGCACATGCTCCTCCAGTACCAATGCCGCCCCACCCCGGTGCTGGGGGGATACCAGGCATCCCAAGCAGCATGTCTCAGGGTCTTCTGCAGCTCACTAATGCTATGACTTCTCAAGCTCAGTCACTACCCTCATCAAAAGAAGATAAAGGTAAGACGACCATAACAAGTATGTATTTACATGTAGTTACTCATTACTTGGGAGTTTTTCATGGGACAAATAGTTGTGATTTTAAGTGACTGTTGTTATAAGCTACTTGAAATCCTTTCATCTGATTGGCGGAGAGCAGGTTTTGTAGTGAAAATCACTAACAGGATGGTTCATAAAACGCTCCCTAGACGTGACGTGGGGCGTTATATAAAGTTGTTCATCAAGTCAAGGCATAATCTTATGAACAAATCTTACAACCAACTGGATATGACAAGATAGGAGTTAATATGAATTGCATTTATAGTTGAACTGGAAATATGCAGATTTTGATCGATATCTTTTTTCTACTTTTAAACACATATTCAGGTATATTTTTGAATATTTTTTCCTCAGTATTAAATGGATGATTTGAAATTCAGTTATAATTTATTCGTAAGTGTCCGAACAAAATTCAGCTAAATTTCAGAATTCCACTTTCCAGTCATTCAGTCATGCCTAATTCTATAAATGGCTCTGTGAAACAACCCCATGACGCCCCCCCCCCCCCAAAAAAAAAAACCCCAAAGATTTTGAAAGGGGAGATTATCAGCTTTAAAGTGAGGTATAATTCATTGAAGATCCTAAACCTCTTTTACAGAGACTGTTCATCCCATAAAATATTGATTGTCTGAGAAATATAGGATTAGAGTTTGTCTGTCTATTGAAGCATTCTGACTCTCCCACTATTGTTCGAAGGTGACAAATAGAAGATTAGAACTCAATAGAATTTTCATGGAAGTCATCAATTACCTCCAATGTTTAATTGTATTTACTAATTAAGCGCATCCTCTTAATTGTTATTGGAAAGTATCATTGCAATAGCTTACCCTGTTTTGAATTGTAGATAATTTTTTAGCAGATCAAAAGTGTAAATTCAAATATTTGGGGTTTTCAGAACGAAGAAAAAACTACAACTAACAACATAATCCAATTGCAAAATTGAAAGAAAGACAAAAATAACTAACACAAATTCTAAAAAAAAAATCAATTAAAGATTAATTGGTCCAGTATGGTCTTCCAGGAAAAAAAAAGACCAATAAAAATATTCAAATTGTTAACCTCAAAATTGACAATGCTCACAAAAAAATATTATTGATAAGCTCCAACTGAAATTACCAGTGTGACTCTGTGGTGGTTTTATGGTGCTTGGTCGTAGATAAATTGACATATTTATAAAGGCGGAAATGATAATAAACAGCATCCAATGTAGCATACATTATGTACATACATGTATATGTACATGCATGAAGTAAATAATAAATATACACATTTGTGAATATTTATAATTGTATATCTTTAATAGCATGCCAAATTCACTTGATAGATAGTACAAGACACTGCATATATAATGCATAATACAGTAAATTTCATATAATTCAGAGAATAAATTGAAGAAATGAGCTGTATCGCATGATGTGAGGGTGATGTTTTTAACAAAATATTTGAGGTTACATATTGTCCATGTACTGTAGGTGCGTGTGTGAAAAGTATCTCACTAAATAATCATAACATCAATGATAATGAATTTAAATGAAATTAAAATGCACCACGTAGGTGCGTGTGTGAAAAGTATCACAAAAAAATAATTGTTTATAACATCAATGATAATGAATTAAAATGGAGGCAACACAGTAAACATGGATATTAAATGTTTCTCCCATTGTCAAAATATCTTGAATTTTTCATCATTTATCTTTTGTGATTACATTGTTTAATCAAATGAAAGATACAATGTATTTTTCTTTTGCAGTTTTAGATTAAAAAAAATATGACAGAAGCAATATCAAGAGAAAGAATTTTCTGTCTTATTTCTCCCATCATGTTCTTTTATATTTTTTTTCTCATCTCCTTTCATTTCTTCATGTAGGTCCAGATCTGAGGGTAAGTATAGATAATTGCTTGGCAACTATGTTTATATGTGTGTGAGGTGTCTGTCTGTATGTTTGATCGAATCCTTGTAGTTCTTGGGTGCAATGATTTTCAACTGAGGAGATGAGAGTAGGCAGTTTGAAATGCTTTAGTCAAAGATAATTTACTGATATAATATATGTTTACACCATATTTAAGTAACAAGATTAATTCTTTTTCAAATCTGAAAAGGAAATTTATACATGTATGACCATCAAGAAAACTAAGAGTTAAGAAAGAATGGTATCCATTTCAAGTAATTGTTTTTTAAATTATATTTTGAAAGGGATGGAGAGTGCAATTATGAGATTGTCAAATTGGGATGTTTAAACTACTACCAGTACACCTGATTGTGCTATTTATACATGTAGGTATCAAATGAATGTTATTAATAAAATTATTTATAAATTACTTTGAAATAAAAGGACTTACCGGTAACTTAATTTATCACCCTCCATGCCCACCTCATTAGCCTTCAATACATGTACATGTATGTTGCACCCTTTTTCATTTTCCCCATTTGTAATGTGACCTTGCCCTAAAAACATGAAATTAAAGGCCTGAAATAACAAGTTTCTTTCTCTCCTAATATAACATGGAATACTAGAACTCACTTGAGTCTGTAAAAGTAACTCCTGTATTTCATGTACAATAAGTATGCAATGTGTATTTCAAAAGCTTTCATTCATTCTGCCTCTGGAAAATATGCATACATTAAAAATTTACTCAAAATTTAAGGTTATTTCAAAGTTGTGATAATGATGCAGCAAACGAGTTGAGGCTACTGAATATGTGTGTTTTTTGTTACATGTATGTACATACAGTAGTAAGCAAAGCATGAAGTAGGAGGATAATTTATCATATCTGTAAATCATTTCATCTTGATAGATGATGTATTTGAGCCTTTGTATTCCTGGCTGTTTCATATGATACCAGATTCCTTTGCATAAATTATGCTACAGTTTGTTGTAGTAACTTTGCCATCCAATGGCAAATACCATGGCAACAGTGCTCAACAGCTAATTGAAGTCAAGGATTTCAAGAAAGTTACCTTGGATAGCAAAGTTGATATTGGGGCCCTGCACATTATGTGGAAATAAACATACCATAAACAATATTTGATGAGCCTATTAAAGTTACTGAATCCTATTCTTAAGGATGTACACTACATTTATGTTCCTTGTATTGAAAGAATACATAACATTTAGTGCTGTATTTGATTTCAAAGTCACAACTTGTGAATGATTCGAGTGGGTGTCACGATTCCACACTACTGTTTGTCATCTACATGTCAATGTTTTTGGGAGTGGCCCGTCGTCGTCGTTCCCTGTCTTGCCTTCTATTGCCTTGTCATCTCGTTGATTGACGACCCAGGCTAGTACTAGAAGACGTCTCGTAGAAAACACTTGAAGCTCGAGGATCAGGAGATTACCCATCATGCAATTGGTTAAGATAGATTGACGAGGTCACACATTAATCATCCCTTAATCTCAATCTTGGTGACTGCTAGAAAATGTTTGATTTGTGTTTTAATGCTCTTTCCCTGCCCTCATTGGAGTATGCAGCTGAAAACTTGCATTT